>NC_052308.1:13485167-13785167 GCF_016432855.1 Salvelinus namaycush
GCATGTACTGTATATTTCATGAGCTTCGCTGAAAACATTAGCCAAGACATTTCCCCTTATATGAGCAACAGGGGACATTTTACTATCTGTGTAAATGAAAGAAGTACACAAATAGTACTCATGCTGTACAGTGTGTCATACCTCTACCAATAAACATGTTTTTTGCTCTGAATATTCATAATTGAACAAATAGAGCCATCAGCACACCAATGTCGCTCTTGCTGCGGGTGATTCCCTGATTCACCTCTACGCAGACGACACCATTCTGTATACATCTGGCCCTTCTTCGGACACTGTGTTAACTAACCAAACGAGCTTCAATGCCATACAACACCCCTTCCATGGCCTCCAACTGCTCTTAAACGCTAGTAAAACCAAATGAATGCTTTTCAACTGTTCGCTGCCCGCACCCTCCCACCCAACTAGCATCACTACTCTGGACGGTTCTGACTTATGTGGACAACTACAAATACCTAGGTGTCTGGCTAGACTGTAAACTGTCCTTCCAGACTCATATTAAACATCTCCAATCCAAAATGAAATCTAGAATCGGCTTCCTATTTCGCAACAAAGCCTCCTTCACTCACGCCGCCAAACTTACCCTAGTAAAACTGACTATCCTACCGATCCTCGACTTTGGCGATGTCGTTTACAAAATAGCTTCCAATACTCTACTCAGCAAATTGGATGCAGTCTATCACAGTGCCATCCGTTTTGTCACCAAAGCCCCTTATACCACACACCACTGCGACCTGTATGCTCTAGTCGGCTGGCCCTCGCTACATATTTGTCGCCAGACCCACTGGCTCCAGGTCATCTATAAGTCTATGCTAGGTAAAGCTCCACCTTAACTCAGCTCACTGGTCATGATATAAACACCCACCCGTAGCACGCGCTCCAGCAGGTATATCTCACTGGTCATCCCCAAAGCCAACACCTCCTTTGACCACCTTTCCTTCCAGTTCTCTGCTGCCAATGACTGGAACGAATTGCAAAAATCGTTGAAGCTGGAGACATATATTTCCCTCACTAACTTTAAATATCAGCTATCTGAGCAGCTAACAGATCGCTGCAGCTGTACATAGCCCATCTGTAAATAGCCTACCCAATCTACCTACCTCATCCCCATATTGTTTTTATTTACCTTTCTGCTCTTTTGCACCCCAGTATTTCTACTTGCACATCATCATCTGTACATCTTTCACTCCAGTGGTAATTTGCTAAATTGTAATTACTTCGCTACTATGGCCTATTTATTGCCTTACATTGTCACGCCATTTGCACACACTGTATATAGACTTTTTAAAATGTTTTATTGTGTTATTGAATGTACGCTTGTTTAGTCCATGTGTAACTCTGTGTTGTTGTTTGTGTCGCACTGCTTTGCTTTATCTTGGCCAGGTCGCAGTTGTAAATGAGAACTTGTTCTCAACTAGCTTACATGGTTAAATAAAGGTGAAATAAAAAAATAAAAAAGTAAATACACATGCAGGCTTCTGATACAACACGCTATTCAACATGCTATTCATAGGATGAATACTAGCACTCCATGTTATATGAATGCTAGCGTTATATTTTTCTAAAGTCTACAGAATGCAGACTGTTTTGAATCAGGATATAAAATGTGCCTTGCATTTTTGTTTCCAGTCCAACTTGTTTTACAAGATCGTATTCTATGGACTTCATTCCACCAGAAACCATAAAACGGATAGTAAAGCAGGATGGAGCCATTACTGGAAGCTCTCCGTTTTGCAAACTCAAACCCAAATGTTCTATTTTGCGATTATCTTTTTGTAAATTTTTACTCTATTTTCACTCAAATAATCCGTTATCATTTATTACCACCGTCAAGAACTTTTGAACATCAGATAGGCAGTTACTTAACTAAATTCCGGCTTCAACTTCGACTCATCTGCCCCGGGCTCTTTCTGTAATTCTGACCCAAATTTCGGGCTACCCAAGAGGAAACGCTGGCGTTACAGAGGCAAGAGTGTGGGGGGGGGGGGGGGTCCTAGCGAGATTAAGGCGAAGGGAATACCGGCCACCTCTTCCCTCCATTCTACTGGCCACTTGATAATAAGATGGATGACCTCCCATCGTTGATTTTCTACCAACGGGGCTCTCAAAACATGGCCCTGAAACATGGCTCTTGGACAAGATAGTCTCCATTCACCATATGGAAAGGACAGTGGAGTCAGGGAAATCGGGAGGGGTTTTCCTCTTCATCAACAACAACTGGTGTGCTGACTCGAGCGCTGTGCAAGTGTCAACCCATTGTTCACCCGTATTCGAATACCTGATGGTCAAATGCCAACACTTCTACCTCCCAAGGGAGTTTTCAGCTGTTATCGTGAGTGTTGGATACATTCCACCTCAGGACAAGAAAATTAACTGCATCAACTTAATGAACTGTATGTGGCTAAAAACAAGCAGGCTGCTTTTCTGGTTGCCGGCGATTTTAAATCCGTGCCATTAAGACACGTGATGCCCAACAAGTCTCCTTCGCCACTAGGGGTGATGAAGTCATGATCTGCCCAACGATGCCACTCTACCGGACGAACTCAATTGTTTATGCACGCTTCGACAATAACAACATCGTGCCAGACGTGAGGGCCATCACCGACCCAGAGAACTCTGGATGATCTCCCCAAGGCCGACGTGCGTATGGTCTTTAATCATGTCATGGTACCGACGGTATTCCAGGGCGCATTCTCAAAGCATGTACAGAACAGCTGGTAGGCATATTCACGCTAATTTTCAACCTCTCCTTGTCCCAGTCGATGTTCTCCACATGTTTTAAGATGACCACCATCATTCCTGTTCCCAAGATCTCTAAGGTTTCATACAACAATCACTACCGCCCTGTAGCACTTATATCTTTAAAACACTGGTTATGGCACACATCAACTACATCATCCCAGACTCTTTAGGTTGAAAAGATTTGGCATGGACCCTCAAATCCTAAAATGTTCTACAGCTGTACCACTGAGAGCAGCTTAACTGGCTGGATCACTGCTTGGTATGGCATGGTGCTACAGAGGGTGGTGTGGACAGCCCAGTACATCACTGGGGCCGAGCCCTGCCATCCAGGAGCTCTATATGGAGGTCAGAGAACTGGCAGTGTGGTGTCAGGCCAACAACCTCTCCTTCAACGTGACCAAGACTATGGAGATGATTGTGGACTACAGGGAAAGGAGGGCCGAGCACGCCTCCATTCACATCAATGGGGCTGTAGTGGAGCGGGTCAAGAGCTTCAAGTTCCTAGGTGTCCACATCTCTAACAAACTATCATGGTCCAAACACACCAAGACAGTCGTGAAGAAGACACGACAATGCCTATGCCCCCTCAGGAGACTGAAAAGATGTAGCATGTGTCCTCAGATCTTCAAACATTTCTACATCTGCACCATCGAGAGCATCCTGACTGGTTGCATAAGGCTTAGTATGGCAACTGCTCGGCATCCGACCGCAAGGCGCAACAGAGGGTAGTGCATATGGCCCAGTACATCAGGTCAAGCTTTCTGCCATACAGGACCTCTATACCAGGCGGTGTCAGATAAAGGCCCTAAAAATTGTCAAAGACTCCAGCCACCCAAGTCATAGACTGTTCTCTCTGCTACCACATGGCAAGCGGTACCGGAGCGCCAAATCTAGGTCCAAAAGGATCCTTAACAGTTTCTACCCCCAAACTATAAGACTGCTAAACAGCTAATCAAATGGCTTCCCTGACTATTTGCAATGACCCCCTTTTTTATGCTGTTGCTGTTTATTATCTATACATAGTCGCTTTACCTGTACATACATGTACATTTTACCACAATTATCTAAACTAACCTGTACCCCTGCACATTGATTTGGTACCGGTACCCCCTGTATTAGAGGTCGACCGATCATGATTTTTCAACGCCGATACCGATTATTGGAGGACCACAAAAAAGCCGATACCGATTAATTGGACGATTTATATATATATATATATATATATATTTTGTAATAATGACAATTACAACAATACTGAATTTTTTTTAATTTTTTTATTTAACCTTTATTTAACCAGGTAGGCAAATTGAGAACACGTTCTCATTTACAATTGCGACCTGGCCAAGATAAAGCAAAGCAGTTCGACACATACAACAACACATAGTTACACATGGAGTAAAAACAAACATATAGTCAATAATACAGTGAAAAAAAATAAGTCTATATACAATGTGAGCAAGTGAGGTGAGATAAGGGAGGTGAAGGCAAACAGATATATGTATAAATAAATAAAAATATAAAAAGGCCATGGAGGCGAAGTGAGTACAACACAGCAAGTAAAATAAAAAATAAAAAAACACTGGAATGGTTGGTTTGCATTGGAAGAAAGTGCAAAGTAGAGACAGAAATAATGGGGTGCAAAGGAGCAAAATTAATTAATAAATAAATACAGTAGGTAAAGAGGTAGTTGTTTGGGCTAAATTGTAGATGGGTTATGTACAGGTGCAGTAATCTATGAGCTGCTCTGACAGCTGGTGCTTAAAGCTAGTGAGGGAGATAGGTGTTTCCAGTTTCAGAGATTTTTGTAGTTCGTTCCAGTCATTGGCAGCAGAGAACTGGAAGGAGAGGCGTCCAAAGGAAGAATTGGTTTTGGGGGTGACTAGAGAGATATACCTGCTGGAGCGCGTGCTACAGGTAGGTGCTGCTATGGTGACCAGCGAGCTGAGATAAGGGGGGACTTTACCTAGCAGGGTCTTGTAGATGACCTGGAACCAGTGGGTTTGGCGACGAGTATGAAGCGAGGGCCAGCCAACGAGAGTGTACAGGTCGCAGTGGTGGGTAGTATATGGGGCTTTGGTGACAAAACGGATGGCACTGTGATAGACTGCATCCAATTTATTGAGTAGGGTTTTGGAGGCTATTTTGTAAATGACATCACCGAAGTCGAGGATTGGTAGGATGGTCAGTTTTACAAGGGTATGTTTGGCAGCATGAGTAAAGGATGCTTTGTTGCGGAATAGGAAGCCAATTCTAGATTTGACTTTGGATTGGAGATGTTTGATGTGGGTCTGGAAGGAGAGTTTACAGTCTAACCAGACACCTAGGTATTTGTAGTTGTCCACATATTCTAAGTCAGAGCCGTCCAAAGTAGTGATGTTGGACAGGCGGGCAGGAGCAGGCAGCGATCGGTTGAAGAGCATGCATTTGGTTTTACTTGTATTTAAGAGCAGTTGGAGGCCACGGAAGGAGAGTTGTATGGCATTGAAGCTCGCCTGGAGGGTTGTTAACACAGTGTCAAAAGAAGGGCCAGAAGTATACAGAATAGTGTCGTCTGCGTAGAGGTGGATCAGAGAATCACCAGCAGCAAGAGCGACATCATTGATGTAAACAGAGAACAGAGTCGGTCCAAGAATTGAACCCTGTGGCACCCCCATAGAGACTGCCAGAGGCCCGGACAACAGACCCTCCGATTTGACACACTGAACTCTATCAGAGAAGTAGTTGGTGAACCAGGCGAGGCAATCATTAGAGAAACCAAGGCTGTCGAGTCTGCCAATGAGGATGTGGTGATTGACAGAGTCAAAAGCCTTGGCCAGGTCAATGAATACGGCTGCACAGTATTGTTTCCTATCGATGGCGGTTACGATATCGTTTATGACCTTGAGCGTGGCTGAGGTGCACCCATGACCAGCTCTGAAACCAGATTGCATAGCGGAGAAGGTGTGGTGTGATTCGAAATGGTCGGTAATCTGTTTGTTGACTTGGCTTTCGAAGACCTTAGAAAGGCAGGGTAGGATAGATATAGGTCTGTAGCAGTTAGGGTCAAGGGTGTCCCCCCCTTTGAAGAGGGGGATAACCGCAGCTGCTTTCCAATCTTTGGGGATCTCAGACGACACGAAAGAGAGGTTGAAGAGGCTAGTAATAGGGGTGGCAACAATTTCAGCAGATAGTTTTAGAAAGAAAGGGTCCAGATTATCTAGCCCGGCTGATTTGTAAGGGTCCAGATTTTGCAGCTCATTAAGAACATCAGCTGACTGTATTTGGGAGAAAGAGAAATGGGGAAGGCTTGGGCGAGTAGCAGAGGGGAGGGCAGTGCTGTTGTCCGGGGTAGGGGTAGCCAGGTGGAAAGCATGGCCAGCCGTAGAAAAATGCTTATTGAAATTCTCAATTATAGTGGATTTGTCGGTGGTGACAGTGTTTCCTATCTTCAGAGTGGTTGGAAGCTGGGAGGAGGTGTTCTTATTCTCCATGGACTTTACGGTGTCCCAGAACTTTTTTGAATTTGTGTTGCAGGAAGCAAATTTCTGCTTGAAAAAGCTAGCCTTGGCTGTTCTAACTGCCTGTGTATATTGGTTTCTGGCTTCCCTGAAAAGTTGCATATCACGGGGGCTGTTCGATGCTAATGCAGAACGCCATAGGATGTTTTTCTGTTGGTTAAGGGCAGTCAGGTCAGGAGAGAACCAAGGGCTATATCTGTTCCTGGTTCTAAATTTCTTGAATGGGGCATGCTTATTCAAGATGGTGAGGAAGGCATTTTTAAAAAATGACCAGGCATCCTCTACTGACGGGATGAGATCAATATCCTTCCAGGATACCCCGGCCAGGTCGATTAGGAAGGCCTGCTCGCTGAAGTGTTTCAGGGAGCGTTTGACAGTGATGAGTGGAGGTCGTTTGACCGCTGACCCATTACGGATGCAGGCAATGAGGCAGTGATCGCTGAGATCTTGGTTGAAAACAGCAGAGGTGTATTTGGAGGGCAAGTTTGTTAGGATGATATCTATGAGGGTACCCGTGTTTACGGAATTGGGGTGGTACCTGGTAGGTTCATTGATAATTTGTGTGAGATTGAGGGCATCAAGCTTAGATTGTAGGGTGGCTGGGGTGTTGAGCATGTTCAAATTTAGGTCGCCTAGCAGCACGAGCTCTGAAGATAGATGGGGGGCAATCAGTTCACATATAGTGTCCAGAGCACAGCTGGGGGCAGAGGGTGGTCTATAGCAGGCGGCAACGGTGAGAGACTTGTTTTTAGAGAGGTGGATTTTTAAAAGTAGAAGTTCAAATTGTTTGGGAACAGACCTGGATAGTATAACAGAACTCTGCAGGCAGTCTTTGCAGTAGATTGCAACACCGCCCCCTTTGGCCGTTCTATCTTGTCTGAAAATATTGTAATTGGGGATAAAAATGTCTGAATTTTTGGTGGTCTTTCTAAGCCAGGATTCAGACACGGCTAAAACATCCGGGTTGGTAGAGTGTGCTAAAGCAGTGAACAAAACAAACTTAGGGAGGAGGCTTCTAATGTTAACATGCATGAAGCCAAGGCTATTACGGTTACAGAAGTCATCAAAAGAGAGCGCCTGGGGAATAGGAGTGGAGCCAGGTACTGCAGGGCCTGGATTCACCTCTACATCACCAGAGGAACAGAGGAGAAGTAGGATAAGGGTACGGCTAAAAGCTATGAGAATTGGTCGCCTAGAGCTATTAGAGCAGAGAGTAAAAGGAAGTTTCTGGGGGCGATAAAATAGTTTAAAGGAATAATGTACAGACAAAGGTATGGTAGGATGTGAATACAGTGGAGGTAAACCTAGGTATTGAGTGATGATGAGAGAGATCTTGTCTCTAGAAACATCATTGAAACCAGGTGATGTCATCGCATATGTGGGTGGTGGAACTGAGAGGTTGGATATGGTATAGAGAGCAGGGCTAGAATCTCTACAGTGAAATAAGCCAATAAACACTAACCAGAACAGCAATGGACAAGGCATATTTACATTAAGGAGAGGCATGCTTAATCGAGTGATCAATAAGGGTCCAGTGAGTAGAGGTTGGTTGGGGTCGTGGCGATCCAGACAGCTGGCCGAATGAACACTTTTATTTTAACTTAATTTAATACATCAATTCAATTTATTTAGTCTCAAATAAATGATGAAACATGTTAAATTTGGTTTAAATAATGCAAAAACAAAGTGTTGGAGAAGAAAGTAAAAGTGCAATATGTGCCATGTAAAAAAGCTAACTTTTAAGTTCCTTGCTCAGAACATGAGAACATATGACAGCTGGTGGTTCCTTTTAACATGAGTCTTCAATATTCCCTGGTAAGAAGTTTTAGGTTGTCGTAATTATAGGAATTATAGGACTATTTCTCTCTGTAGCATTTGTATTTCATATACCTTTGACTATTGGATGTTCTTATAGGCACTATAGTATTGCCAGCCTAATCTCGGGAGTTGATAGGCTTGAAGTCATGAACAGCGCAATGCTTGAAGCACAGCGAAGAGCTGCTGGCAAATGCAGGAAAGTGCTGTTTGAATGAATGCTTACGAGCCTGCTGCTGCCTACCACCGCTCAGTTAGACTGCTCTATTAAATATCAAATCATAGACTTAATTATAATATAATAACACACAGAAATACAAGCCTTAGGTCATTAATATGGTCAAATCTGGAAACTATCATTTTGAAAAACAAAACGTTTATTCTTTCAGTGAAATACGGAACCATTCCGTATTTTATCTAACGGGTGGCAACTCTAAGTCTAAATATTGTGTTACATTGCACAACCTTCAATGTTATGTCATAATTATGTACAATTCTGGCAAATTAATTACGGTCTTGTTAGGAAGAAATGGCCTTCACACAGTTCGCAACGAGCCAGGTGGCCCAAACTGCTGGATATACTCTGACTCTGCCTGCACAGAACGCAAGAGAAGTGACACAATTTCCCAAGTTAAAGAAATTCATGTTAACAGGCAATATTAACTAAATATGCAGGTTTAAAAATATATACTTGTGTACTGATTTTAAAGAAAGATATTGATGTTTATGGTTAGGTACACATTGGTGCAATGACAGTGCTTTTTTCGCGAATGCATTTGTTAAATCATCACCCGTTTGGCGAAGTAGGCTGTGATTCGATGATAAATTAACAGGCATCACATCGATTATATGCAACGCAGGTGTCACGCCCTGACCTTAGAGATCCTTTTTATGTCTCTATTTTGGTTTGGTCAGCGCGTAAGTTGGGGTGGGCATTCTATGTTTTGTGTTCTATGTTTTCTGTTTTGTATGAGTACCTGACAGAACTGTTGCGTATTGTTCCACTTTTGTTTTTGTTTCAGTGTTCAGGTGATAATAAACATCATGAACACGTACCACGCTGCGCTTTGGTCTACTCCTTCTTCCTCAGACGAACATCGTTACAGCAGGACAAGCTAGATAAACTAGTAATATCATCAACCATGTGTAGTGATTATGTTAAGAATTATTGTTTTTTAAAAGATAAGTTTAATGCTAGCTAGCAACTTACCTTGGCTCCTTGCTGCACTCGCGTAACAGGTAGTCAGCCTGCCACGTAGTCGCCTCATGGAGTGCAATGTAATCGGTGTCCAAAAATGCAGATTACCGATTGTTATGAAAACTCGGCCATTCCGATTAATCTCTACCCTGTATATACTGTAGACTCGTTATTATTATTTTTTAAAAGTATTTTCTTACTTCTAACAGCTTGTAAGTAAGCTTTTCATGGTAAGGTCTAGCTAGACAAATAAAATGAGATTTGATGCATATTAATATTTTAGAACACTTAAACATCTGAATACCGATATCAATCACCCTGGCACAAGTATAGCTACTCTATGCTTTGTTTAAGAAGGATTTTAACAGAGAGAGATATTTGGCACAGCTAACCCCTCGGGTCCGTTCTCCAGTATAATGTGAGGTCCAATGGCTTATTAATAGTGTTTTTAGACAGCAGTGTGTGGGACTGAGGGACCAAAGCGTTTCAACGGGGGGGTTCTTTCCAGAGAAAGAGACCATCCCTGTCAGCTCTAAACCTCTGACCTTCTTTTACACAAATTGGTTGTTTGTACAGCATCATGTTTTATTCCATGTGTTCTAAAAACATGAACTAGGTGACAGCAGCACAAAACCCAGCAGTGGGTGTTTTTGTGGAGCAGCACTTTCGTATAAAGGCATTTCAAAAGTCATGTAACGCAGTGGTGAAGCTAGCATCATAGCTGAGAAACATTGAGCATCGGTTTCAAGCATACAGATAACATGCAATTTCTAAAGAAGCTATGAATACATCTGTTGAAAAGTGTAGACCAGGACAGAGGGTCCTTGTACTTCAGCTTAAGCATTGAGCTCGTTGAACTGTCACTATTCTTGAATAAGTAAGAATTGAACAAAAGGCATTTTTCTAGCATAATGAACCGCAATAGCTCTTTGTTTTACTCGAATACTGTATCCCAGATGTGACACTACAATGGCCCGTCTGCAGCCCACAGCTAGCACTACTTGTACTTAGAAATTTAATAAATGATACGTGTATGTGAATCTATTTCAAACGTGACAAATCATCCCTATCTCCTAATGCATCTGTCTGCACTCTCCTGTTTTTTCCTTCATAAAAGGTCAAAAACCTAAAAAAGGCAATTAGTGTTAACAGGCTTTTTATTCGCTGAGAGGCATTTGATCAGCTATAAGAGATCAGTCCATAGCTGAAGGTGTTGTGGTCTCACAGACCATAGATTGGATTTCAATAAAACAAATCTCCTATTCTCACAAGATGGTAAATCATGTCTGCCACCTTTTACTTCCTGCCTTTAGGGAATAGAAAATAATAATTATGTCCAGATCTTTCCGTAAAAGTTTTGTCTGAATTGAAGTGTGGTTTTAGCAGGCTTTCAAGTTGGTAGTATAGTGTGTAAATGTGTAATGTAATTATATAGTTATTAAGGTTATCTAAACATCCAATATGTATACATTTGTAAGTAGATAAAGTGAGATTGTTAATACATTTCACTCCTGTACAGCAGTTACACCATGACAGCTTCTACATCAAGTCAGGTCCATCTCCTGCTGCATCATTCAGTTAGTTAACACCCTAGCTCTATTCCACTCATTTTGCAACAATCCTGTGCTTTAGCTATGTTTCAAAACATATTCCATTAGTTAAATGTGGGTTTTTGGCTTAGAAGCACAACAATCTTTGGTGTACAGTACAAACTGTGTTGTGCCTGCATCGTTTCCTTACTCAAACATGGTGCGATACGGTCCCTCCCTGGGAACAGCTTTAATTGTAGGCTTAATAAGAGCAACACCACCCAAAAACCAGCTTGTGGAAATATCTGAGCATTGGGACTATTGCATTATTAACTATGCTTTATGTGAGGGCTGCTAACAACTGCTTTCCAAGCAATCAAAGCAAGAGGTGTAACGTCCTGACCAGAGTTCTTATGTGTTTTGCTTGTTTAGTGTTGGTCAGGACATGAGCTGGGTGGGAATTCTATGTTGTGTATCTAGTTCGTCTGTTTCTGTGTTCAGCCTAATATGGTTCTCAATCAGAGACAGCTGTCAATCGTTGTCCCTGATTGAGAATCATATATAGGTGGCTTGTTTTGTGTTGGGGATTGTGGGTGGTTGTTTCCTGTCTTTGTGTTTTGTCTGCACCAGCTAGGACTGTGACGGTTAGTTTGTTTTGTCATTTTGTATAGTGTCTTGTTTGGTGTTAATTAAATCATGGAAAATTACCACGCTGCACATTGGTCCTCAGATCCTTCTCGCCTCTCCTCGTCTGAGGAGGAGGACGACTTAGACTGCCGTTACAGAACCACCCACCAAACTCGGACCAAGCAGCGTGAGTACGAGCAGCAGCGGCCCACTACACAGGAATCCTGGACATGGGAGGAAATTCTGGAGGGTAAAGGACACTGGGCTCACATTGGAGAATATCGCCGCTCTCGGGAAGAGATGGAGGCAGCTAAAGCCCAGGAGCGGTGGTATGAGGAGGCAGCACGGAAGCGTGGCTGGAAGCTCGTGAAGAAACCTCAAAAATTTCTTGGAGGGGGGGGGGGGGGGGGGGGGGGGGGCTAAAGAGTAGTGTGGCGAAGGTAGGTAGGAAACCTGCGCCCACTTCCCATGCTTACCGTGGAGAGCGGGAGTACGGGCAGACACCGTGTTATGCGGAAGAGCGCACGGTGTCTCCTGTACGTGTGCATAGCCCAGTGCGGGTTATTCCACCTCGCCGCACTGGTAGGGCTAGATTGAGCATTGAGCCAAGTGCCATGAAGCCGGCTCTACATATCTGGCCTCCAGTACGTCTCCTCGGGCCGGTGTACATGGCACCAACCTTACGCATGGTGTCCCCGGTTCGCCAACACAGCCCAGTGCGGGTTATTCCACCTCCCCGCACTGGACGGGCTACGGGGAGCATTCAACCAGGTAAGGTTGGGCAGGCTCGGTGCTCAAGAGCTCGTGTACTCCTTCACGGTCCGGTATATCCGGTGCCACCTCCACGTACCAGTCCTCCGGTGGCAGCCCCCCGCACCAGGCTGTCTCTCCGTCTCCTCCCTACAGGTGTACCTGCCTGCCCAGCGCCGTCTGAGCTGCCTGCCTGCCCAGCGCTGTCTGAACTGCCTGCCTGCCCAGCGCTGTCTGAGCTGCCTGCCTGCCCAGCGCTGTCTGAGCTGCCTGCCTGCCCAGCGTCGTCTGAGACGCCCGTCTGTCCCGAGCCGTCAGAGCTGCCCGTCTGTCCCGAGCCGTCAGAGCTGTCCGTCTGTCCCGAGCCGTCAGAGCTGTCCGTCTGTCCCAGCCATGACCAGCCAGAGCCGTCAGCCAGCCATGACCAGCCAGAGTCTGTCAGCCAGGACCTGCCAGGGTCTGTCAGCCAGGACCTGCCAGGGTCTGTCAGCCAGGACCTGCCAGAGTCTGTCAGCCAGGACCTGCCAGAGCCAGCCAGCCAGGACCTGCCAGAGCCAGCCAGCCAGCTAGGACCTGCCAGGGTCTGTCAGCCAGAACCTGCCAGAGCCAGCCAGCCAGGAGCTGCCAGAGCCAGCCAGCCAGGAGCTGCCAGAGCCAGCCAGCCAGGAGCTGCCAGAGCCAGCCAGCCAGGAGCTGCCAGAGCCAGCCAGCTAGGATCTGCCAGAGCCGCCCGCCAGCCAGGATCTGCCCCTCAGTCCGGTGCTGCCCCTCAGTCCGGTGCTGCCCCTTAGTCCGGTGCTGCCTCTTGGTCCAGTGGGGTTGATATGGAGGGTGGTTGTTAGGAGGCCACGGGGGCGATTAAGGAGGCGGACAAAAACATTGTTAAACATTGTTTATTTAGTATGGTCAGGGCGTGAGTTGGGTGGGTTTTCTATGTGTTGTTTTCTATGTTGGGGTTTTGTGTGTTCTGCCTGGAATGATTCTCAATCAGAGGCAGCTGTCAATCGTTGTCCCTGATTGAGAATCATACTTAGGCAGCCGGGGTTTCACGTGTGTTTGGTGGGTGTTTGTTCCTTGTTAGTGTTTCGCCACACGGGACTGTCACGGTAGTTTAATTTTGTTATTTTGTATCGCATATTTGTTTTCGTGTTATTAAATTACCATGGAAACAAACCACTCTGCATATTGGTCCGATCCTTCTCGCCTCTCCTCGTCCGATGAGGAGGACGATATAGACTATCGTTACACTAACTGACAGATTTTTTACCTTGTCAGCTCGGGGATTTGATCTAGCAACCTTTCGGTTACTGGCCCAACGCTCTAACCACTAGGCTACCTGCCGCCCCACAATACAGAATAAGGCTGTAATGTAACAACATTTTGAAAAAGTCAAGGGGTCTGAATACTTTCCCGAAGACAATGTATTCCTTTTGTCCAGGTGGGTGCTGGCAGTGTGGAGTGGATCTGTTGGGGTGGTACGTGAATTGGAGTGGGTCCAGGGTGTCTGGGATGATGATGTTGATGTGAGCCATGACCAGCCTTTCAAAGCATTTCATGGCTATAAATGTGACTGATACGGAATGAACAAACAATGTGGCTCCTCAGCAAGCAGAGTACTAGAAAACACCTTGATATCACACAGGAGGGGTGTAAACTGCTGTCTTTGCACTGGCAAAGTAGTATCAGGGGCCTGCAGCAACCTCCTCATCCATAATGACGTTATGAAGAATCACACAGCACTGTTTACTTTAAAAACCAACAGAGAACAGCAATAAAGCAGGGACTATTCCAGCAGTGCTAAAGAACTGACACAAAGCATTTGTCTTTATTTGCTGCTCTTTGCCCTGGTGTTCTTAAAAGTGTCAGTGTGGTGAAAACCTCAGAGGCAAGACCCTTGGACTGCACAGTTTTGTCATAAACGTTAGTCCTTCAAAGTTGTGATGCTCCATAGAAAAAATCTCAGACTTTGAATACAACTCCATAGTCAACAACTAGTGAGGCCTGCCTGATAGTGCTGCCAAACCATCCGTGTTTGTCAGTAGGGACTGTGCAGAAATGAGTGGCCTGCTGGACTATGGCATTGTCTAAGCTCTAACGACAACAAGTGATGGTATTTCTGTACCTGATTGAATGTATGCAAAATTATATAATCTCCTGCCACAGTAATGGGCCTGCTTTCATTCACATACTATACTTACTAAGAAACAAGGTATATGGAGGCAAATGAAAGCTTCCCAGCATGCAGAGGACACTTCACACTGATTTTATTTAACTAGTGCCTTACAGCACAGCGCCACTCGGGGGCCATAGTGAAGTGCGTTACTGCCACAGAACAGTAACGTACTTCACTGTGCCTCTCTACCAGGGCCTTTGGGTGCCTGTCATGCCAAATAGTGTCCACCTGCCAAAAAGTGTCCCCACCCTGCGTCACAATGGGATTCGATGAGCTCTAGCTTCAGTTGCTAGGGCTGTAGCTAGAACTTTCAAAATTCTGACCCGCCTACGTAATGAATCAAAGCTGCTTGATTGGCTCTATTTTACATCAAAGGACAGAGGACGCGGGCAGTTCTAGTTCTATTTCACCTCATAAACGCTCCCTTGGGCCGTGCAAATATATTACCTCAGAGTCGCTCTCCAAGGACAGTGTTTTTGAAAAATGTGCTTTTCTTTCAAAAACAAGAACAGTTCTAAGTGACCACAAACTTTTGAACGGTAGTGTATATATAATTTTTTTCAGAACATTAACCATGTGTGTTCGCTTATTTTGTACTGTTCTGTAGTTTCGACCCGATGATTCGTCTGACAAAGAACTTTGCGTCCTGCAGGCCCAGGCATGGATCAAAGCTAGCGAGACATACAATGACGTCATCTTCACAGACTAATCAACTGTGGCCCTTGAGCAATTTGCTCAAAAGTGCTACAGAAAAAAAGGAAGATCAAGCAAGCCGAGTCCCAAGCATCCACTCAAACTCGCCAGGGACCAGGTCCATATTTGATTTTTGATTGTAAGTTTGGCTATTTACAAAGCAAAAGGTACATAAAATATTGTAGCCTACACCTCACAGACTGCTATGTGTTCCACAATAATTCACAGTTGCCTCCTTTTTCAGGTATCATGGCTCGAGATTTCTTTGAGGAAGAAATCATCAAGAGATATGCTGGACCCTATGTCAGAGATGTGTTTCTGGGACCACAGTTTCTTTCAAGGTAGGATTATAGCAATATTTTGTTATGTTCAGGCCTATTTACATGTATATTTCTAGTATTGAACCTAATGTTGACTGTTAGGCTAAATGTATTTTTTTCTTCTCCAAATGCAGACAATGACCCAAAACACACTGCCGCCCAGGTTTGCATTGAAAATGAGGGCATAAACTGGGTCAAGACGCCAGCAGAGTAAGCAGACCTTCATGTAGTAAAATAAAGGTTCAATAAAAATAAATAAATAAAAGACCTATAACACCTACCGTAGGCATACAGTATATCTAAACATAAATAAAAATCTCTACATGTAGGTCTGTTTTAAACCCGGTCAAACTTGTTTGGCATACACTGAAAACATGAATCCGTAACTCTGCCAAGCCTACAAGCAAAGATGAACTGGTCAAGGCCATCAAGATGTTTTGGCTAGAGAAATTGACGATCCAACAATGCAACAAATACATTGATCATGTCACAAGGTTTACCCGTGGTCATGGAGCTGGGTTGAAGTGCAACTAAAATGTAGTTTAAATAAACATCTGCATTTTGAATGTCTTTTTTCTCGTTATTTTATTAACGAAAGCATAAAGATGTTGATGAAGAAATACTGCACTGCTGTTTTGAGTTAGAAATGTAACACTTTAGATTACTTAAGCATCGAATGCATTGCAAGTAGGGGGATTTCCACACCTACAGTAGCTGGGCTATAAAGAGTCTATTGTCCTGCTAATAGAGCTACACCTGCACAGTACACTTGTGAAAAACTAGTGTTTGCCACCAGCTGTCCATCACTACTGTAAATAAAAACACAGCAGCGTGTTTAAAAATCATATGAAATTGTATTGGTCACGTACACATGGTTAGCAGATGTTATTGTGAGCGTAGCGAAATGCTTATGCTTCTAGATCCGACAGTGCAGCAGTATCTAACAAGTAATATCTAACAATTCCACAACAAAACCTAATGCACACAATCTAGTAAAGGAATGGGATATGAATATATAAGTATAAAATATATGGATGAGCAGTGACACAGCGGCTAAGATGCAACAGCTAGTAAAGTATATATAGTGAAGGATACAGTATACAGTATATACATATGAGACGAGTAATGCGAGATATGTAAACATTATTAAAGTGCCATTATTAAAGTGACTAGTGTTCCATTAATTAAAGTGGCCAATGATATCTGTAGGTAAGTCTGCAGGTAGGCAGCCACCTCTCTGTGCTAGTGGTGGCTGTTAAACAATCTGATGGCCTTGAGACAGAAGCTGTTTTTCAATCTCTCTGTCCCAGCTTTGATGCACCTGTACTGACCTCGCCTTCTGGATGGAAGCAGGGTGAACAGGTAGTGGCTCGGGTGGTTATTGTCCTTGATGATTTTTTTTGCCTTCCTGTGACATCGAGTGTTGTAGCTGTCCTGGAGGGCAGGTAGTTTGCCCCCGGTGGTGTGTTGTGCAGACTCCTCCTTCTCCTCCCTTACCCCCCCCACCCCCCCCCCCCTTGTGTGCCCACTGCCATCTCAGTGGATAAAGCTGGAGAACTGCAAGGCAATCCCATTGTGCGCCACTCAGGAACATGACCAGTTGTCACGTCCTGACAATAGAAAGCCTTTATTTTCTATGGTAGAGTAGGTCAGGGCATGACTAGGGGTTTAGTCTAGTTTATATTTTCTATGTGGGGTTCTAGTTTGTTTTTACTATGTTGGTGTTTTAGTATGATTCCCAATTAGAGGCAGCTGGCTATCGTTGTCTCTAATTGGGGATTATACTTAAGTAGCATTTTTCCCACCTGTGTGTTATGGGATATTGTTTGGAGTTAGTGCACTTTGCACCTCTGTAGTCACGGTTTGTTCGTTTATTGTTTAGTTTTGTTAAGTTTTACTTTTAATAAAGCATGTGGAACTCTACATTCGCTGCGCCTTGGTCCATCTCTACAAACGAACGTGACACCAATATGACCAATATATATTGTCCTGCTAATAGCCCATCCTAGAAACGTTGTTTGCAGAATTCACAGCCTGCTACGCTTGTAAAAAACAGGGTTAGTAATATATCTGTGAGAATATATATATAATTCTAAATTAATAAATAATACTAATTATATTCACTTTGTTAAAAAAAAAATACGATATTTTTGAGATTATTTAGTTTTCAAATAATGTAAAGTGAGCGAGAAAAAGGCCGTTCTTGAACACGGGATGAGAATTTTTTAATTGAATATCCAAAACATACATTATAGTTGCAGTGAAGCCACTCAACAACTATACCACAACAGTCATCCAAGACAACGATTCAGAGCGACACACAGAAGCATCCAGGGTCAACGCCCTGCTCAATGGCACATCGACAGATCTTCCACCAGGCCAAAAAAACGGGGACCCGAACCCTCCAAGAACCCCGCCACAGTTCCCCAATAGCTGTCCCTCAACCATCCGAGACCTCTCGCACAGTCCACCCCCCCAAGAAGAAAAAAAAAAGAAATACAATTAATTCCATTTCCCACCCCCAAGAACCCCCCCAATGCACCAACAACCAAGAAAATGAACTAAAGAGAAAAAATTAAAATACAAAATAAAACAGCAAACAACAATGCAAGAAAAAAAAAACAAAGGACATCAAGGACAACTAAAATCATAACAGCAATGCCAAGTGTATATGTTTGAGTGCATGTCTGGCAATATTACTTGCGTGTGCCTGTGTATGTGTGTATTTGAATGAGAGTGTGTGTATATGCATGTGTACAAACACCTGCACGACATCAGTCTCAGGCAACCCGGCATTAGCTACTGCCCCTCAGTGTCATTCAAACATACTTTTTATTATGTTTTATTTTGACTTTATTTTTGACTTTTATCTTTGACCATCATTCTATCTCCTGCAAAGCAAAGCAACTCCACTCCCACTTGTCTCCAATTCTACATCCCAACCCTCAGCTTCCCTCAGCCCATCCAACCTATATCTGCTGGCCACACTCTTCGGAATTTTACGCAACATAAATCGTTCAACTATGCTGTGATGTTTAACGTACAATTTCAATCTATCTAATCGAATAGAATCCACAAATTGAGAGTTGAAGATAAATACCTTTACTGAGAGTATTAACATATTAGTAATTGACTGACCCGGTCTCTCCAGATCTCCTAACAGTACTATTTCTAGGGTCAATTTTATATCAATGCTATGCATTTTCAGCCATTCCTGAACCTGAGACCAGAAACAGGAAACCTGAGGGCAATACTAAAATAAATGGTCTATTGATTCTGTATCCTCACAACAAAATCTGCAGAGCTTCGAGGATTTTATGCCCCAAATATTCAACATTTTGTTGGTGGCAGGAATTCTTGAATCTTGCGTTGTTTTATATATCAACTCATACCATGGAATCGGTACATCAAAAATCTCTTCCCAACTATTTTGCAATCTGTATGGCACAGTTCTCAACATCCTGGTCCTTAAATGAAACTGGTATACTTTCCTATTTATGCTATTTTTATTCCTCTGCCAGTTTTGATCCTTTATGTTGGGCAGACAGACCAGTTCCCTACCTCCTCCCGCTGCCACCTGCGTACTCCATTTTTTGGGGTAATGCTGTAATCAATTGGTTGACCTCTTGAATTGAGCAGACCTTCCCGTACAATTCTGATAACTCCATGAAGGACATAACTCCACCATTCCAATTTACAATATAATTTAAGAACAAAATACCATTTTCAAACATCTTTCCCATAAATACAGGTATTTTATCAACCAACACATTTGATTTCAGACATAATATTTGTTGTAATATTTGTTCTATCTTTCAGGGGGATGAAATTGAAATTGTAGCCAGCTCTGCAATGCTTGTTTGAAAAAGAGAGATACTTTGAAAAAAATCATGATTTTCAATGAATCATGAGGCAAAAAAGCCATTTTTAAACAATGGATGAGCTTTTCTTAGTAATCTACTTGAGAACCATTTAGGTTCAAGTAAAACTTTTGAATTAGTGAAGCTTTTAGAGAGAGGTTTAGTGCTTTTATATTTAATAATCTCAACCCACCCAATTCAGATTCATAATATACAGTTGAAGTCGGAAGTTTTAATTTCATTTAATTTATTTATTTCACCTTTATTTAATCAGGTAGGCCAGTTGAGAACAAGTTCTCATTTACAACTGCGACCTGGCCAAGAAAAGCAAAGCAGTGCGACAAAAAACAACAACACAGAGCTACGCGTGGGATAAACAAAAGTACAGTCAATAACACAATAGAAAAATCTATATACAGTGTGTGCAAATGGCATAAGGAGGTAAGGCAATAAATAGGCCATAGTAGCGAAGTAATTACAATTTAGCAAATTAACACTGGAGTGATAGATGTGCAGATGATGATGTGTAAGTAGAAATACTGGTGTGCAAAAGAGCAGAAAAGTAAATAAAAACAATATGGGGATGAGGTAGGTAGATTGGGTGGGCTATTTACAGCTGCAGCGAACGGTAAGCTGCTCAGATAACAGATGTTTAAAGTTAGTGAGGGAGATATAAGTCTACAACTTCAGCGATTTTTGCAATTCGTTCCAGTCATTGGCAGCAGAGAACTGGAAGGAAAGGCGGCAAAAGGCGATGTTGGCTTTGGGGATGACCAGTGAGATATACCTGCTGGAGTGAGTGCTACGGGTGGGTGTTGTTATGGTGACCAGTGAGCTGAGATAAGGCAAAGTTTTACCTAGCAAAGACTTATAGATGACCTGGAACCAGTGGGTCTGGCGACGAATATGTAGCGAGGGCCAGCCGACGAGAGCATACAGGTTGCAGTGGTGGGTAGTATATGGGGCTTTGGTGACAAAACAGATGGCACTGTGATAGACTGCATCCAATTTGCCTGGTAGAGTGTTGGAGGCTATTTTGTAAATGATATCGCCGAAGTCGAGAATCAGTAGGATAGTCAGTTTTACGAGGGTATGTTTGGCAGCGTGAGTGAAGGAGGTTTTGTTGCGAAATAGGAAGCCGATTCTAGATTTAATTTTGGATTGGAGATGTTTATTTTGAGTCTGGAAGGAGTTTACAGTCTAGCCAGACACCTAGGTATTTGTAGTTGTCCACATATTCTAAGTCAGAACCGTCCAGAGTAGTGATGCTAGTCGGGCGGGTGCGGGCAGCGATCGGTTGAAGAGCATGCATTGAGTTTTACTAGTGTTTAAGAGCAGTTGGAGGCCACGGAAGGAGTGTTGTCTGGCATTGAAGCTTGTTTGGAGGTTTGTTAATTGTTTAGCTAGCTAGCTACATGTCTAAACAAAAGACTCCACTTCACCAGATGATTACATGATCCATCAAGTTAGCCAGGTGTGTCTGGGGGTGATTACAGCCATCTATTGTATTTCATAAACATGTGTACATGTCTAGATAAGTGACCCATCCACTTAGCAAGATGTGGCTGGGGGGTGGTTATAGCATTTCTTTCACATGACCCATCAATTTAGACAAGCGTGTCTGGGTGAACGTCATCTAATAATTCTAAAATATTTATGAAATATTTTTATCTGGACATTTTCTGTTTTTATATTGTTACTATGCAAATATGCAAGTAACCATTTCACTGTACCATTTACACATTCTGTATCCTGTGCATGTGACAAATAAAGGTAAATGTTATTTGATATACAGTTGAAGTTAGAAGTTTACATACACCTTAGCCAAATTCATTTAAACACAGTTTTTCACAATTCCTGACATTTAATCCTAGTAAAAATTCCATGTCTTAGGTCAGCTCAGATCACCACTTTATTTTAAGAATGTGAAATGTCAGAATAATAGTAGAGAGAATGATTTAATTAATCTTTTATTTCTTTCATCACATTCCCAGTGGGTCAGAAGTTTACATACACTCAATTAGTATTTGGTAGCATTGCCTTTAAATTGTTTAACTTGGGTCAAACGTTTCAGGTAGCCTTCCACAAGCTTCCCACAATAAGTTGGGTGAATTTTGGCCCATTCCTCCTGACAGAGCTGGTGTAAATGAGTCAGGATTGTAGGCCTCCTTGCTCGCACACGCTGTTTCAGTTCTGCCCACAAATGTTCAATAGGATTGAGGTCAGGGCTTTGTGATGGCCACTCCAATACCTTGAATTTGTTGTCCTTAAGCCATTTTGCCACAACTTTGGAAGTATGCTTGGGGTCATTGTCCATTTGGAAGACCCATTTGCGACCAAGCTTTAACTTCCTGACTGATGTCTTGAGATGTTGCTTCAATGTATCCACATAATTTTCCTGCCTCATGATGCCATCTATTTTGTGAAGTGTACCAGTCCCTCCTGCAACAAAGCACCCCCACAACATGATGCTGCCACCCCCGTGCTTTACGGTTGGGATGGTGTTCTTCGGCTTGCAAGCCTCCCCCTTTTTCCTCCAAACATAACAATGGTCCTTATGGCCAAACAGTTCAATTTTTGTTTCATCAGACCAAAGGACATTTCTCCACAAAGTATGATCTTTGTCCCCATGTGCAGTTGCAAACCGTAGTCTGGCTTTTTTATGGTTTTGGAGCAGTGGCTTTTTCCTTGCTGAGCGGCCTTTCAGGTTATGTCGATATTGGACTTGTTTTACTGTGGATATAGATATTTTTGTACCTTTCCTTCAGCATCTTCACCCTCCAGCATCTTCACAAGGTCCTTTGCTGTTGTTCTGGGATTGATTAGCACTTTTCGCACCAAAGTATGTTCATCTCTAGGAGACAGAACGGGTCTCCTTCCTGAGCGGTATGACGGCTGTGTGGTCCCATGGTGTTTATACTTGCGTACTATTGTTTGTACAGATGAACGTGGTACCTTCAGGCATTTGGAAATTGCTCCCAAGGATGAACCAGACATGTGGAGGTCTACAATTCTTTTTCTGAGGTCTTGGCTGATTTATTTTGATTTTCCCATGATGTCAAGCAAAGAGGCACTGGGTTTGAAGGTAGGCCTTGAAATACATCCACAGGTACACCTCCAATTCACTCAAATTATGTCAATTAGCCTATCAGAAGCTTCTAAAGCCATGACATAATTTTCTGGAATTTTCCAAGCTGTTTCAAGGCACAGTCAACTTAGTGTATGTAAACTTCTGACCCACTAGAATTGTGATACAGTGGATTATGAGTGAAATAATCTATCTGTAAACAATTGTTGGAAAAATGACTTGTGTCATGCACAAAGTAGATGTCCTAATCGACTTGCTAAAACTGTAGTTTGTTAACAAGACATTTGTGGAGTGGTTGAAAAACGAGTTGTAATGACTCCAACCTAAGTGTATGTAAACTTCCGACTTCAACTGTAGTGTATGTTTACCAGAGACGGTAATGTGAAGAACCACATGACCTGCACCAAAGTTAGATTAGGATATAGGCCACGGACTAGATCAAGTGTATTTTTAGCTGGAGTTTTTCCTTATTGTAGGCTACTACTTTTAACACTTTTAGTCTTAAAATCTTTGGTTGTTTACTACACTACTCACTCTGTTTAGCACATGACCTCACATGTGAATCCTTAAAGAGATGTGTGTGGATAAGGCTTAAGATGCTGAAGGGGTGTAGACAAAGAAGAGCTCTCAAGTAGGTGTACCAAAATATTCAAATATTACATTTTCTCAAAAGTGGGTTTACAAGTTTATCAACTTTCAAAGCAAAATTACTTTCCCATTGTTCCTCAACTGTAGTGTATGATATACAATTTTCTAGCTCTGAGTATCTACTTTTAGCCAATTTAAAACATACAATTTCAAATGTTGCTACACAGGACCGAATCCAGGTGGTGGTGGGGGGGGGGGGGGGGGGGGGGGGGGGGGGGGGGGGGGTAAATACAGGCGAATATATTGATAAAAGTCACCTTGTCCAAGAGAGATTTACACGGATATTAAAACGTCAGGCCAGGGTAAGCCTACGTGAAACACAGCCCTTATTTTAAGTGTTTCTAAAATTCCCCATGGGAAAAATATATGGTGGAACAACGATTGGAACCATTTCCTTGTTTGACTGCTAGGAATTATGGGTATTATGACTCATACTGTGGTACTCTATTTGGGGGGGATCCCTAATAAACACAAATACACCTATCCAAGCGCCATAGGGTCAAACACTGAAAAAATTGAGTCGGGGGTGAGAGGGTTTATAAAAAAATTTAAAAGATCTTTGCTTGTACCTTGACGTGTTGAGAGGGCTTTCAGCTAAAACCAGGCACATGTTAATGAAAATTAAGTAACCCTTGTGTTTGCTTTTTCATCCCGCCACCCCTGTCTCCTCCCCTCTTCCCTTTACTCTGCCTTTGATCTCCAGGGTTTATGCTATGTTCCAAGAAGGAGGCGTGGAGACAAGACGACGAACAGCTTGAGCAAAATTCAAGCCCCCCTTTCGAGACTGGCTGCCTATCGAGGACAAGTGACAGGAAGAACTAGCTGCTGCACCTCCTGTCTCTTGATTCTGCCTCTTCCCTCTCTCCTCATCCTTTAACTCTTTCTATTTTCTCCCACCAGATGAAATTCTGCATCTATTGACGTCTGATTTCCCAACAATCTGCACACTCATCCCATCCCCTCTTCATCTCTGAAGACCTCCTCCCATTCTTTACCGCCCTAATCAATTGCAGTGTTACAGCTATTTTCCTGCAATTCTACCCATTTTGCCATGGGGTGGAGAGATTTATTTAGCCATTTAAAATCGAATTTCCTGCAATTCTACACATTTTGTAATGACTTATGCTATGTTAATGTGATATCAGAGTTAGAATGACCATCAAAATCAATAGGGGTCCCTGAGCACGTGCCCTGCGTGCCAGTCGGTATTCGGACATGATTGCTACAAATTTAGATAGCTGGCTAGACTAACTAACAATCAAAAAATGGTTAGCTGACATGGCTAATTGAGTGACTGGCAGTAACTGACATTAATTGCACCTGGTGTATTCTACTATTCTTACTCTCAATAGTAAGTTGACACCCCCATCTGAGTCGTCACCCCCCCCCCCCCCCCCCCCCCCCCCCCCCCCCCCCCCCCCCCCCCCCCCCCCCCCCCCCCCCCCCACATTTTTTTTATTTATTATGTTTTGGGGTCCTAGCGGCTGGGGGTCCTAAGTGACCGCTTATGTCGCTTATACCTGGAACTGGCGCTGCTCTCTACTGGGAAGGGTGATATGAGGGAATTACATAATATTGAGAAAGGTTTCTTTCATGGTGTGATGATAATGTCTGGTGTGATGATAACGAACAAAATTACAATTTCAGCACGTTATCAAGCGTGAATTTAGGAAAAAGTCTAAAGATCTATTTTATTTCAACATGGTGACTGATACAGTGTCTCGAAAACCGTATTGATACATCTGATTGAGTGGGGAGGGGATTTTTGCCAATACTATACGGTTACTGATTAAGAGGGACAGACACATTTGGCTTAACTTCACTGCTGCCTAACTGAATCCTGCTCCAATAAGAGATCAAATGAGAAGAAAATGCTGAAGAGTTCCTTGCACATGAAACAGGCACAATGCCTCTCTTTTGGACTGAGATAGTTTGACAAGAACTCATCTTAATGTACACGCACTTCAGTCGCTTGTTCGGAACACCATTTTTTTAGAGCAGCATTACACAATTTACATGGTTTCGAATGGCTACTATGGAAAACAGAGAATTGACCCCTTTTCTTTAACACGCTTTCCTGGAGAGAGAATTTTTTTTTTATACTGTACATGAAATAGAAATACCCCAGATAACACATGTTCTCTATACTTCTACCAGCAGGAACTATCCAGTGAAATGTCTCTAACTGTAACTATCCCAAAATCATTTTAATGTCACTTATGCACTACATCCCTTCTGACAGTCTGTTGGCCTGAAGGCATTTTTTTCTACTTCCTGCAAAGCTGCATCTGCCAGGGCACTCTCTAGTCCATCAAGAAACCACCACACATGCATGTCTAAGAGACTGTCACTGGAATGTGTGGTAACAATTAACACACACGTATAAACCAACCAACCATGTGTCTATAGCAAATCATATATGCCAGATAGCTAAGTCATTCCAAGTCTGGTTTGTCTCTGCAGGGTGCCTGTCGAGTCCATTGAGATGCATGGTGCATGTCAGGCAGGTGATAACTTTCATCAGAAATGCACAAGGGAGGAGGAAGTGGTGAAGATTTACAACATGGGACTGCATGGCCAACTAGTTCTTGTTATTGTGGAATTCATGATTGAGGAAATGTTCTCAATAATGTCCATATGAAGTGTCAGGGGACAGAGGATCCATTCATAGCTATCAGACAAACCCTGTGGCAATTTGCAGCACAGCCTCATCTATATCAATCATCTAAATGAACAAGGATGCTTTTCATCTCCCACAGCAAATTAGATATCCCATCTTATCATACATTCCCCATTCAGAGCACACCTTACCAGTAACTCACATTAACTCACAGAGGAGAGGACTCTGGCAGCCATGGAGAAGGCAGATACACTATTACCACTAGCATGATACAAATAACACATTTGGTCATCCAGTAATAATTATGTAATGTAAGAGCAGACTAAAACCATACAGATTCTCAAATATCTAGTATGCATATTAAAAGAGCAGGTTTAGTTATGCCTCTGGCTACAGTGAGAGTATGCGGACTCATCTGCTAGCCCCCATCTAGATCAGATCAGATAAGGGCACTGGGCAACAGTAGCAGAGTACCATGAGGCTGATGGACAGATGTTAGGATTAGTCCTGTGTTGATCACTAGGAAATTAGTTTGACTGGTGGCCAGGGGTGTAGTACTGCTGGAGCGCACCAGAGCGAATCTCCGCCACTTCTCAGAATGGTGCTTGTTTAATAAAGTTTAGATCAAAGATAAATCATTGTCTTGCAAAATCACTTACTGATTCATTAGTATTCTACATAGGCCTAACATACCGAATATAATACTAACATAATGTTACTGTTTGACAACAAAAAACACCACTTAATTTCTTATGAAATTTTAGGATAGTTCTGCTGAATGGTCTGATCTCATGCGACCTTAACTCAACAGCGTGCGCTACTAGGCTAAATGTGTGTTTTGACTGAAACAACATACAGGTAGGCTGTAGCTTGTTCACACCATCTGCTCTAAAATGAGCTGAAACAGTAGCTACTTATATCATTATGAAAACTAGATGCATATTCCCATAAAACTGATTGAGATCAAATGGTTGGCATGCAGATGCAGAATGGACGTTTCACCCATAAAATGTGATGAATTATCATTCACAATTGACAGTGATGATGGCCTAATTTGGTGTTTGAAGGTAATATGAACATATCGTTTTCTTTGAGGCAATATAGGCTACAGTATGTGTGGCCATAGGCAGACTTGCATTAGGACGCATTTTATGCATATTTTAAAACGATATTATTCAATAAACTACCTGTAGGTACAAACTTGGATTGACAAAATGATGACTATATAAAAAAAATGTTTTGCTCCAGAATAATAATAAAAAATAGCACTACACCACTGGTGGTGGCTGAAGATAACTAATGTAGGAATGGTGCTATTTAGGATATTAATATTAACTATATTGATATGTATTACCATTTCCTGACTAAACCTATGCATACTTGCAAAAAGTGTACTTGTATAGACTGTACATGATAGAAAGAATGTAGAATATAATATTTTCTGGAATATTTATGTTTGGCTAGACATAGGACACTATGACCGCAGTTGGTCGTCAACTACATAATCAACAAATCCGGCATGGATTATGATAGGGAGTCGACGCAAGGGATTAGGCTACCAAACATCTGCACGCACTAATCAGTGTGGTGGCACACAGCTACTGAATTTGTAGCCTACTTCTCGCATGATAGCGCACTAACAAAATCAACACTCGGGCAAATCAGATCACTATACCGTAACTCCAAGTGGGTTACGCACGCGTAAAACGCACGGGGGACCCTGTTAACTGACGTAAAATAAAGCCTACTGAAATGTTGTAAATATGGGATAACACTAGTAGGCTATAGGCTATGAGTATTCACGCAAAAGTTACAGAGGTTCCTTTTTACCTGCAGTGTGGGCTATAAACCTACTATGGACTAGCCTGCTATAGTTTCGAACACTGGTTGAACAATTCCACTTGAATGAAATACAATTTCAAACAGGCTAAAGCAAATAAATAAACAAACTACTTTGACAATAGAGTCTATTCGATTAGTTTACAAAATGACACCAATAACAGGCTAATAATAGTGGAATAATGGCAATAATAATAGCCTACTAATAGCCTACTAAATAGTGCTAGGCCCTTTAAATAATAATAATGATAGGCTAATAATAACAATAATAATAAATACTCTTACCGTATGTGTAATTATCCTTGCAATTGGTATTTCATTTAAATAATCCGTGTTTTGATACTCCTATCAAAATTCTGTACACAGACATCACTGTGTTGAATCGTGGCAATGCTGTTGGTGAGTGAGTTGGGTGGCTATGCACAATTAATATCCGTCCCTCACTAGAGTGCAAAAGGTATTGTATCACCGACCGAATACATTCAAATAGTAACCTACTCTATAAATGTCGCTTTCATTGTTTGCAATATAGGTAAAGAGTGCACAGTTTAGCAGTTTGCTTTACGGAGCTCCCCGCGACTGTTGATAACTAAAGACGTACTTACAGTGATGCACCAGTTTCCCTCCCCTACCCGGAGCAGAGCAAGCACACGAGCTGTCTCTCGGCGAGGCACTCAGTCACCGCACCGAGCATCCAAGCGGCACAGACCCTTCTGGGTAGGCTAAGTGGTCGGGATATAATAGAACAAGTCTTTCAGTACAGCTGCTTTACGCGAGCTGTAAAGCAGCCCAATTCAGCATTACCCGGCAAGTATCGTAAAATACTATGTTTCCCATTGATTAGAAATGCAGCGTCATGCCATCAATGCATGAATAATTCTACCTTCTACAGTGGCGTGCGCTGGCACGAGGGACACCTCCCACATATTTAGGACTTGTCTTGAGGAAATATCTGGTACAATAACTTTAAAGTTCGCTGGCATCATTATAAAACAGTAGTCTAACTAGATATTGGCCTATTAACAAGAATGTGATAGCTAGGCAACCCTAATAGATTAAACGAAAAACAAGTGTCTATTCAAATGTTTAAAAGGTATTCTGGCTTCCAAAGACTACCAACAAAATGATAACAATTGTTCATTTAAACCGTGTCTGAAAGCTTTTTGAAACGTATTTTTCCATACCATATTTTCTGTAGTGTCAAACTAGCAAGCAGGCAGGTAATAACCTGAGGTTTGTCCTTTTAGAGGCAAGGTTTAGTGTCCTCACTGTAAATGGATCAGCCTGTAACCCTGAGAAGACTACACCCAGAATGCATTAGCTGATCAAGTATTTATCTTTTCCTAATGAGATCACATCTCACCATTTGGATATTGCATTTTCCATTCAATACAATGAAATTCCACTAAATTAAGCAGAATTGGCCGATGTTAATAAATATTTCTCATTGGCAACAATGAGACGGTTTAAAGGATATAGGGCTGTACCTTGGGAGCAGGAGGTCAATGAGGTCAGTTGGAGAACCTTAAACCTTTACATCTACATCTTAATCAATTAACTGATTCTATCAACATCTGTGACTACCAGTGGAATGCTCTAGTACCACTCCATAGACACATATCTCTCTCGCCCTCTGTATGTGTGGGTGTCTGTGTGTGTTTACTACGCTAATAACAAAACATCATCCTCTTGGGAACATACAACAATCCACTAGGTGGCAACAAACTTTCAAGTGAGTTGTCAAAATAAGCCCCTTTGTGCCAGAGGTAATTGTCAGTAGCCTACCATACTGACATTTGAATTCAGTTGTTGTTTATTTTTTACCACCTAGACGTACATGCACTAAATTATTGACTTATTCATTCATATAGAGTAAGAATAACCATTTCCAAATTGTCTCTGTCTGTCTATCTAGCTCTATACCTATATCCATTGTACTGTAGATGTATAAATTGAATTAAACGCGTAAGTCTGCTTAACCTAATTAATTCAACTTTTGATCTCTTACTTTTCCATTATCCTCATAGAAGTGTTAATTATAGTAAGTGGGATTTAAGAAAATCTACTCCTTTTAAAATAGTCAATGGAAAAAAAGCCAATAATTAAGGAGAAGTAGATAATATTCCCAGTGGGCATTGCAAAGAAGTTGGTATGGAAAAGAGCTTCAGTACAGAAGACAGAGAGAACTGAGAACAATGACCATAACTAACATAGTCCTTATTGTCTGTTTGCAAACATATTTAACTATAATATTATATGATTTTACTTTTTCAGATGATTTTATTTATTTTCCATATGCTTGTGCATCTATGTTTTTATTTCCCTGTTGAGCTGTAAACAATGTCTTTGTTTGTTTTCACTCTGAGCTTCGTAATGACTGCCTTGCCAAGACATTTAACCCCCAGACTATCTGTCTTCTTGCTAAGGATAGAGAACTCTCTGAACCAAGAAATAGAGCCATTTATACTCCACAAATAGAATAGCTTTTTCACCAGAATAAATACTTTAGATTGGATTATTAAGTACAATACTAATCGATAGAAGCATAAGGTATGTACTAAACTATCTAGACTGACACATTATGAAGGCACAGCGTTATCTGGACCCAAGGGGTAGTTAATTAAGCTGAGCGGTTGTTGATTTGGGGTGAGAGCTCTGCCTCTCCTGTTATGACTTACTGTATAGATATACCGTAACATAGCATACTTACTGACTGTATGCCATTGAGAATTGACAGTAGATAATTATGTTAGAAACCCTGACACAGCCTCCTGAGTGGCGCAGCGGTCTAAAGCACTTTATCGCAGTGCTTGAGGTGTCACTACAGACCTGAGTTTGATCCTGGGCTGTGTCACAGCCGTCCGTGACTGTGAGACCCATGAGGCGGTGCACAATTGGTCCGGGTTAGGGGAGGGGTTGGCCGGCCGGGATTTCCTTGTACGATCGCGCTCTAGCAACTCCTCGGGCCGGGCGCCTGCAAGCTGATTGCGGTCGCCAGCTGGACAGCATTTCCTCTGACACGTTGGTGTGGCTAGTTAAGCGAGCAGTATGGCATGGCAGGGTCGTGTTTTGGAGGACGCATGGCTATCGACCTTCGCCTCTCCCGAGTCCGTAGGGGAGTTGCAGCGATGGAACAAGACTGTATGCAAGCAAAATAGAAGCAACTCTTATGAAAATGGCATCTCACATTACAGCTGCTCTGATATATCAAGCTATTTTGCTGTGAGATATATCATCCAGGGTTGGGTGAAACCCAAGTGTGAACAAGCGAGCTCTCATTGAAATTTCTAAGAAAGGATAAAAGCATCCCATTCCAGCCTCTGAACCACAGAGCAACACATGAGATAGAGCAGGGCTGTCATCCTCATTAGCTAGGGTCTCATTAGTCAAGCTGCATTTGTCCAGCCATGCTCAGGAAGTCCTAGTTTATCAGGCCTTTTTATCGATGGATATGGGGTCATTACTAGGAATGGACAATATTTCCTGTCCAGTCATAATTAAGTCATGGTGCTACATTCATTCAACAGTAAGGTTATAGCTTGACAGACACAGCTGATAAATGCCTTCTGGAAAGGCTGGGGTGGGGCTGGGCTTGGCTGTATTGTTACAACCCTACTTCTCCTTTTAAAAATACCACATCCCACTGGGCACAGATTCAACATCTATTTTATGTTGGTTCAATGTAATTTTATTGAAATGACATAGAAAGAACATTATTTCAACCAGTGTGTGCCCAGTGGTATATACAGTGAGCTTCTTGTTTTGGCTCTGTACTCCAGCACTTTGGATTTGAAATGATACAATGACTACGAGGTTAATGTGCAGACTGTCAGCTTTCATTTGAGGGTATTCTCATCCATATCGGGTGAACCCTTATTGAAATTACAGCACTTTTGTACATAGCCCCCCAATTTTAGGGGGCTAAAAAGATTGGGACAAATTCACTTATATGTGTTAAAGTAGTCAATACTTTAGTATTTGGTCCCATATTCCTAGCACGCAATGATTACATCAAGCTTGTGACTCTACAAACTTGTTGGATGCATTTGCTGTTTGTTTGGGTTGTGTTTCAGATTATTTTGTGCCCAATAGAAATGAATGGTAAATAATGCATTGTGTCATTTTCCCTTTTATTAGAAATAAAAATATAATATTTTTCTAAACACTTCTACATTAATGTGAATGCTACCATGATTACAGATAATCCTGAATGAATCATGAATAATGATGAGTGAGAAAGTTATAGATGCGCAAATATCATACCCCCAAGACATGCTAACCTCTCACCATTACAATAACCGGGGAGGTTAGTATTTTTTTGAGGGGTAAGGTTTTTATACCTCTAACTTTCTCACTCATCATTATTCCCGATTCATTCAGGATTATCTGTAATCATGGTAGCATTCACATTAATGTAGAAGTGTTTAGAAACATATTCTTTTCTAATTTACAATTAAAGTGACTCCAAAAATGACACAATACATGATTTACCATTCACTTCTATTGCACACAAAATAAACTCCCACCGTTGGAGTTTAGGGGACAGTGGTGGCGGCTGGGGTTGGTTGGGGGGTGAGGGGGGATTAGGGTACATGGGGTGTGCATGTATATTAATGAGGACTATGTCACCAGCAACTCAGTATTTAAGCAAATGTTGTCTGTCTGGCATTGCTGTCACCTTGTTTTGGTCGTTAAATGGCCGGGCCACCATAAGGTGCTCGGTAGATTTAACGAGAAATACTCTGTGTGCTTTCCTACGAAGATGAGAATTCTTGACACAGGCAAGTTTAAAGGTGCTGCATAGGATATTTTTTGAAATTGTTCATTGTAATTTCAGAAAATGTCCATAATATATGAGCAGTAATAGTGGAATGATAGTTTTTTACAGTATTACTTACCTGCCAGTGTTGTGATTGGCTGTGCTATTCGCTTATTAATTTCTGTTGTCAAAATGGGGAAACTGTTTTGACCTTGTGGCTGTGTTATATATGAGAAATCAGGTCATGGGGCCAATGTAGAAATCACTCTGTCATTTCCTGGTTGCTAAAATTCTACACTGTTCGTTCAATTTTAGTTTATGTGAGAAGACAAGCACTGAATAGTGTAGAGAATCATTGTACCATCTAAATGGCTGTGAAATATATTTTCAATAACAAACAAAAAAAGTGTTTACAGCCGTTTGAAACTGGTGGACCACAACCGAATGTAAAAGGCTCAAGTGTTACGTGGAAATGGGATGCGGGGGAGGGGGAGATTTGTTTTGAATGCAGCCTAGTGCTGTTGCAATTCACCTAGCTTCCACATAGGAGAGACATTCTGATAAATTCTAGGTGTAGCACCTTTAAGGATTCTTATGTTGTATGTTGACATCTTTAGTACAACTACTTACATTGGATATATGCTGAATGCTTCAGTGGATACCTACCGGTCCTCCTGATAATTTACAAAACAGTTGTGAGCCTCAAGTCACTAGACAAAATAAGCCTACAGAGATAGTCTCCTAAATCTGTTCTGTGTGCAACATATAAATGCTGCTGCTGAAGATAATAAACAGAAGAGACAGTTAAATCTCTATTTATCCCTCGATGGGAGAAATAACCTTGTTTTATGGGCTGTGCCTCAATGCAGAAAATTAGTTCCTGAAAAAAAATGTGTTCCTTTATAGGGTGACATGACCCCATGTGACCAATATTACCCACTATACTCTGTAGAGTATTTTTATTGGCACACGCCCAATAAATTATTTGGGTGGACAATACTCTTGTTCACAGAGACAAAAATCTGTTTGTGTCTGTTCGAGTTGAAGCTTTGTTCCTGTCTAGGTGTTCACCCAGTGAACGTAAAGAGAGAATACACATAATTTTTAGGGCAAATCCACAACACTGTTCCATTTTCTGGGTACTATACAGAAGCTTAAGCACACAAAACCATCTACCATAGAGCCAATCAAGCATGTCTGTAGACCTCAGTCCAGTCTCACAGGCTTTAATCTGTTGAACCACAGCACACTTGAAAAGGCAGAACAAAACCCTCTAGGTCATGCCAGAGGCTCTATGCAGCATGCGTTCGTCCTTGAACAGCATACAAGGCTTTTAACCTGGGAGCTGAGCAAACAGATGGCATTTGGACTTCCGCTATATTATTATCTATTCTGGCATTGATTGCATGAGAGCTGGCACTGTCTCATACGTCTAGACTTCACTCCTAGAGATATAATGGGGAACATTACTCACATGGATGTACCATGTGAGACACTAAATGGCAGCTTGAGAGAGGAAAAAAGAAATAGCCTTGCTCGAACGATATGAGAGTAAAAATATATTCACGGCAGACACAGTAAAGATACTTTCTTCTTAAAGCTAGAATCCGTAATTGAAACAATAACAAAGTGGGCCACCCCACGTCTGTTTTGGTAAAAAGCTGAGGGATGGGCCTGGAGAAATGTAAGAATTCTCAAATTCATAGACAGAGCTTTGGATGCAAGTACTGACCATCCATGATATCAAACTGTTTTAACCATGTTTTGAGGCTATACAGTTTTTATATTAACATTGTTTACAAACATTGGAGTAAAACAAGCTTATATTTTGGGTTCTGATGGGGTACGACAGCTGAACTAAGCTCCTGAGGCGTTTATATGTTATATTCTTCAAGAATCAATAGATATATTGTTAATTTATAAGTAAAAAAATGTATGTAGCAACTAAGGATTCTAGCTAGCTTCAAGTGAACTTGTCGGTCATTTACATTAAAAGGTTTTGCTATCAATTTAGACACCAAAGAGGAAAGCTATGCATCTAAATTAAAAGTAGACACGATTGGTTAAATGTTGAACGTATATGGACTTTTGAAGTACTTGAAACAAGCTTCTTGAGATACTGCTGCCATAGAATTATTGCAATGTTCAAAGTACGTACAGTACCAGTCAAAAGTTTGGACACTACTACTAGGGTTTTTCTTTATTTTTGACTATTTTCTACATTGTAGAATAATAGTGAAGACATCAAAATAACAAACATGGAATCATGTAGTAACCAAAAAAGTGTTAAACAAATCAAAATATATTTTATATTTGAAATTCTTCAAAGTAGCCACCCTTTGCCTTGATGACAGCTTTGCACACTTTTGGCATTTTCTCAACCAGCTTCATGAGGTATGCTTTTCCAACAGTCCTGAAGGAGTTCCCACATATGCTGAGCACTTGTTGGCTGCTTTTCCTTCACTCTGCGGTCCAATTTATCCCAAACCATCTCAATTGGGTTGAGGTCAGGTGATTGTGGAGGACAGGTCATCTGATGCAGCACTCCATCACTCCCCTTATTGGTCAATTAGCCCTTACACAGCTTGGAGGTGTGTTGGGTCATTGTCCTGTTGAAAAACAAATTATAGTCCCACTAAACACAAACCAGATGGGATGGTGTTTCGCTGCAGAATGCTGTGGTAGCCATGCTGGTTAAGTGTGCCTTGAATTCTAAATAAATCACTGAGAGTGTCACCAGCAAAGCATCTCCACACCATCACACCTCCTCCTCCATGCTTCACGGTGGGAACCACACATACAGAGATGATCTGTTCACTTACTCTGTGTCTCACAGACATGGAGGTTGGACCAAAGGACAGATTTCCACCAGTAAAATGTCCATTTCTCATGTTTGTTGGCCCAAGCAAGTCTCTTCTTTTTATTGGTGTCCTTTAGTAGTGGTTTCTTTGCAGCAATTCAACCATGAAGGCCTGATTACCTTAGTCTCCTCTGAACAGTTGATGTTGAGATGTGTCTGTTACTTGAACTCGGTGAAGCATTTATTTGGGCTGCAATCTGAGGTGCAGTTAACTCTAATGAACTTATCCTCTGTAGCAGAGGTAACTCCTGTGGCGGTTCTCATGAGAGCCAGTTTCATCATAGCGTTTGATGGTTTTTGCGACTGCACTTGAAGAAACTTCTTGAAGTTTTCTGGATTGACTGACCTTCATGTAATGATGGACTATTGTTTCTCTTTGCTTATTTGAGCTGTTCTTGCCATAATATGTACTTGGTCTTTTACCATATAGGGCTATCTTCTGTATACCACCCCCACCTTGTCACAACACAACTGATTGGCTCAAACGTGTTTAGAAGGATAGAATTTCCACAAATTCACTTTTAACAAGGCACAACTGTTAACTGATATGCATTCCAGGTGACTACCTCATGAAGCTGGTTGAGAGAATGCCAACAGTGTGCAAAGCTGTCATCATGACAAAGGGTGGGTACTTTGAAGAATATCAAATATCAAATATATTATGATTTGTTTTTACACTTTTTTGGTTACTACATGATTCCATATGTGTTATTTCATCGTTTTGATGTCTTCAGTATTATTCTACAGTTTAGAAAATGTTAAAAATAAAGAAAAACCCTGGAATGAGACTTTTAACTGGTACTGTACATTATTGAAAGAGTAGAACATGGAAAATGTACTAAATTAATGAAATGATCAGTTAATGACATTTCATTGATTTTAATAGTGATCTCACCCTGGATAATGGCCCTCAAATTATGATTTGGTGCTTGCCATGTTAAACGGCATGTTTATACATGGGAGAACAGAGGAGAAAAATACCCAAATAGATATCTGAATGAGAATCAGATGTCTACTTATGCCCAACAGAAAAACAATAATTGAATAGCCTTTTCACCTTACTGAGAACTGACCCAAGCCGAGGTGAGCTGCACTGGCCTGGTTATGCATCCACCATAGTTGCTGGAACTGTGCTGGAAAGGACCATTTGAAAGTAAAATGTCAACGCTACCACTGTATGGTGTGGGATGAATTTTGCCCCTTATCAAAAGGACAGAACACAATTCGCCATTCTTGTCTCTCATCACTATTGTTTCTAAGAGCTGCAAAAAATAAAAATAATTCTAATAACACCATGAGAGCTTTGTTATCTGTGATATACTATGATAATTTCCTCTTCCTTTCCCCAATAAACACATTTGGAAAAGGATGTAATGGCCTATAAAGCTTTTTGTAATGTTCTATAATTTCTCATTAACTCAAGGATAAACTGAGATATTACAGACAAATGATTAGAGAGAAACTCATGCAGAGGCTGCACAGGTCACAGTGCACCTCATAATTATAGCCCTGTGTTGCATACTGTATGTACAAATGAACATTCTAATGAATTACTAGTCAAAGCACAATTGTACAAGTTGTGCAGTATCTTTCCAGTAAGGATGTTTGAGTAAAAAACATTTTAAAAAACATATTTTTTAAGATAAAGCCTCCAACCCGTGGAGCTGGAGAAAAGACAGCAGGATATATCCTGGATAAACCCATGTCGCTCCAGTGAATGCAGTGATGGTTTTTCAAGATCGGGAAAAGATCATAAACAGCGGCAGAAAGTAGGTGGTGGGAAAAAAAGTACTGTGTTAAGGAGCGCTTCCCCATCGCCCTCGAGTGACGCGCTGATCTTCATTTCCCTGCTCACTGTAGCACATCTCATCAGGCCCTTCCAGGTGCAGCCTCTTGAGCAGTCCCTCCCCGAGCTGGCTGGCGGAGGACATGCTAACAAGGGTATGTGGAGGTTATGTGTGCTAATGCTCACAGGGTACACAGGGGACATTCTGTGACGTGAGGCCTGGCTAAATCTCAGGAGTGTATCCACTGAAGTGCATATGATCACACCGGTCTTTGTTCAAACACAAACTGAATTGGCAGGAAGATGGCTACACTTTACCTGTAGGAAAATTATTCAGATTTAATTGCCCTAGAGCCCATTGCCAGGTATCAAATAGCGGTGTAATGTTAATTAAAACGCTAATTAATCTGAAAAACAGTAATTTGTAAGTCAACCCACTGATGAACAAGCAATACACTATTGAACAGGCAGACAGCAGAAAAATAGGAGTGCATTATTTGTCTGTGCACCACTCGGCTTCATTAAAAAGTAATTGGGCATATGCAGAACCTTTGTAATTAGTCTTCAGGGAAATTCCTCATTGAGGTCGTCAGAGTTGGATTGCCACTACCACGGAAATAACCATATCATACTATACCACACCATACCATCATATCATTCATTACCTGATACAGGATCTTAATTTTATCAATCTTCTAAAGTTTGTAATTTCCACATTGACATTTCAGACTTGATTTGCACAAAAAAAATATTATCAACCCCTACAAAAATAGCCAATAACTATAATCCACATAATAATTCATATTCATAGCTGCTACATGATTATTTTCCTGCTGTAGCAAACAGGCTCAAATTAAGATCCTACATCTGTATACCATAGCACAACATGACATATGCTTTACATCCTCAGGAATAATCTGGTCAGATAAAATTCAGGTCTTGTCACGCCCTGGCCTTAGTATTCTTTGTTTTCTTTATGTTTTTTAGTTAGGTCAGGGTGTGACATGGGGAATGTATGTGTTTTTGTAGTGTCTAGTGTAGTTGTCTAGTTATGTCTATGGCTGCCTAGATTGGTTCTCAATTAGAGGCAGCTGTGGTTCATTGTCTCTGATTGAGAGCCATATTTAAGGCAGTCATAGGCATTGGGGTTTTGTGGGTAATTGTCTGTGTCTATGTTCTATGTTGCATGTGTGCACTTAGTTCATTTATATAGCTTCACGTTCGTCTATTTGTTGTTTTGTTTTGTTTTTCTTCTTAATAATAAAGAGAAGATGTATTTTTCACACGCTGCGCCTTGGTCCACTCTCTCACCCTTAGACAGCCGTGACAGAATTACCCACCTAAATCGGACCAAGCGGCGTGTCAAGCGGCAACAGGACCCACCTACACAGGATTTCTGGACATGGGAGGACGAATTGGATGGTAAGGGACCTTGGGCTCAACCAGGAGAATATCGCCGCCCCAAAGCTGAGCTGGAGGCAGCGAAAGCCGAGAGGAGGCGATATGAGGAGGCAGCACGGAGGCAAGGCTGGAAGCCCGTGAGTACTACCCAAAAATTTATTGGGGGGGGGGCTTAAAGGGAGTGTGGCGAAGTCAGGTAGGAGACCTGCGCATACTCCCTGTACTTACCGTGGAGAGCGAGAGTACGGGCAGACACCGTGTTACGCAGTAGAGCGCATGGTGTCTCCTGTACGCGTGCATAGCCCAGTTCGGTACATTCCAGCTCCACGTATTGGCCGGGCTAGATTGAGCGTTGAGCCGGATGTCATGAAGCCGGCCCAACGCATCTGGCCACCAGTGCGTCTCCTCGGGCCGGCTTACATGGCACCAGCCTTACGCATGGTGTCCCCGGTTCGCCTACATAGCCCGGTGCGGGTTATTCCACCTCCCCGCACTGGTCAGGCGACGGGGAGCATACAACCAGGTAAGGTTGGGCAGGCTCAGTGCTCAAGGGAGCCAGTACGCCTGCACGGTCCGGTATTTCCGGCGCCACGTCCCCGCCCCAGCCCAGTACCACCAGTGCCTACACCACGCACCAGGCTTCCAGTGTGTCTCCAGAGCCCTGTTCCTCCTCCACGCACTCGCCCTATGGTGCGTGTCTCCAGCCCGGTACCACCAGTTCCGGCACCACGCACCAAGCCTCCTGTGTGTCCCCAGAGTCCTGTGCGTCCTGTTGTTGTTCCCCGCACTAGCCTGAAGGTGCGTGTCCTTAACCCGGTGCCTCCAGTTCCGGCACCACGCACCAGGCCTACAGTGCGTCTCAGCCGGCCAGAGTCTGCCGTCTGCCCAGCGGTGCCTGAACTGCCCGTCTGCCCAGCGGTGCCTGAACTGCCCGTCTGCCCAACGGCGCCTGAACTGCCCGTCTGCCCAACGGCGCCTGAACTGCCTGTCTGCCCAACGGCGCCTGAACTGCCCGTCTGCCCAACGGCGCCTGAACTGCCCGTCTGCCCAACGGCACCTGAACTGCCCGTCTGCCCAACGCCGTCTGAACTGTCCGTCTGCCAAGCGCCGCATGAACTGCCCGTCTGGACTGAGCCTTCAAAGCCGCCCGTCTGCCATGAGCCTGCAAAGCCGCCCGTCTGCCATGAGCCTTCAGAGCCGTCCGCCAGACAGGAGCCGCTAGAGCCGTCCGCCAGACAGGAGCCGCTAGAGCCGTCCGCCAGACAGGAGCCGCTAGAGCCGTCCGCCAGACAGGAGCCGCCAGAACCTTCCGCCAGACAGGAGCCGCCAGAGCCTTCCGCCAGACAGGAGCAGCCAGAGCCTTCCGCCAGACAGGAGCAGCCAGAGCCTTCCGCCAGACAGGAGCAGCCCGAGCCTTCCGCCAGACAGGAGCAGCCAGAGCCTTCCGCCAGACAGGAGCAGCCCGAGCCTTCCGCCAGACAGGATCAGCCCGAGCCTTCCGCCAGCCATGACCAGCCCGAGCCTTCCGCCAGCCATGACCAGCCCGAGCCTTCCGCCAGCCATGACCAGCCCGAGCCTTCCGCCAGCCATGACCAGCCCGAGCCGTCCGCCAGCCATGACCAGCCAGAGCGGTCCGCCAGCCATGACCAGCCAGAGCGGTCCGCCAGCCATGACCAGCCAGAGCGGTCCGCCAGCCATGACCAGCCAGAGCCGTCAGCCAGCCATGACCAGCCAGAGCCGTCAGCCAGCCATGACCAGCCCGAGCCGTCCGCCAGCCATGACCAGCCAGAGCGGTCCGCCAGCCATGACCAGCCAGAGCGGTCCGCCAGCCATGACCAGCCAGAGCGGTCCGCCAGCCATGACCAGCCAGAGCCGTCAGCCAGCCATGACCAGCCAGAGCCGTCAGCCAGCCATGACCAGCCAGAGCCGTCAGCCAGCCATGACCAGCCAGAGCCGTCAGCCAGCCATGACCAGCCAGAGCCGTCAGCCAGCCATGACCAGCCAGAGCCGTCAGCCAGTCCGGAGCTGCCGTCCCTCAGTCCGGAGCTGCCGTCCCTCAGTCCGGAGCTGCCGCCCCTCAGTCCGGAGCTGTTCCTCATTCCGGTGTTGCCCCTCAGTCCGGTGCTGCCCCCTAATCCAGTGGGGTTAATTTGGAGGGTGGCCATTTGGAGGAGGCTACCAAAGCGGGTATTGACAATGGTGGAGTGGGGGCCACGTCCCGCACCCGAGCCGCCGCCATGATGGGGCCCACCCCGGACCCTCCCCTTTCTATGTCAGTTTGTGCGGTCGGAGTCCGCACCTTTGGGGGTGGGGTACTGTCACGCCCTGGCTTTAGTATTCTTTGTGTTTTTTAGTTAGGTCAGGGTGTGACATGGGGAATGTATGTGTTTTTGTAGTGTCTAGTGTAGTTGTCTAGTTATGTCTATGGCTGCCTAGATTGGTTCTCAATTAGAGGCAGCTGTGGTTCATTGTCTCTGATTGAGAGCCATATTTAAGGCAGTCATAGGCATTGGGGTTTTGTGGGTAATTGTCTGTGTCTATGTTCTATGTTGCATGTGTGCACTTAGTTCATTTATATAGCTTCACGTTCGTCTATTTGTTTTGTTTCGTTTTTCTTCTTAATAATAAAGAGAAGATGTATTTTTCACACGCTGCGCCTTGGTCCACTCTCTCACCCTTAGACAGCCGTGACAGGTCTTCTGATCAATTCCAACAAACTTGAGAGTGCTTTTGAGAGTGAAATAAACAGATGATTTTAAGAGTGTACGTCATTGTTTGTTTGTGTGTGTTCTGGTGTGTTTACAGTATAGCCTTCTTCATGATAAGGGTAGACATTTGGAGAACTAAAATAGATTTGGACAGTTAATTGGGTCACAGTTTGTTGAATATTTATTACAGAGTAATTCATACAATTTCTTAATTGACCCTAGTGCACTTATATCTTCTTTTTATATATATACGGATTTAGAAAATGCATATTTTGTAAATTAGAACTGAGAATGAAAGGGAATTGAAACTTGTTTTTATATAAAAACGAACTAATTTAATCTGTTAAAAGTAAAAATGTTAACTAGCATTCTCCACTTAGTCTCATAATTTAAATTCTTATTTTTTTTATCACAAAATTTCAACAACTATATGTGAGTCATGCCTGTTGAGATCATATCTTTAAACGTTAATTAGTACCTCTGTTGTAATCTGAAGTAGGTTTATACACAAACAAACTCTTTTGAAAGTAACATTTAATTGTACATATGGATGTCCCTTTGGAAGTTAAAGTTCCTATAATAGGGCTCCCGAGTGGCACAGTGGTCTAAGCCACTGCATCTCAGTGCTAGAGGTTTCACTACAGACCCTGGTTTGATTCCAGGCTGTATCACAACCGGCCATGATTGGGAGTCCCATAGGGGCGGTGCACAATTGGCCCAGCATCATCTGGTTTAGGGTTTGGCTGGGGTGGGCTGTCATTGTAAATAAGAATTTGTTCTTAACTGACTTGCCTAGTTAAATAAAGGTTATATATATAGTATAATGAATGATACCTGCATTTTTTATATTGTGTTTTGCTGTTGTTGCTCTAAATCCAATGCAAGGCAGTCAATTCAGCCACGGCTGATTGATGAGTTCAAACGTACTGGATATGCAATCTCTATTCAGATTTTCCTGTACTTGTAAATATTGAAATAATTGTAGGCTTACACTTTCCAATGGTGGACACATTCTAGTACGCTGTGTGTCCATGGGTAAATAGAATTAAAGAGGACTTTGTGATTGCTGAACTCAGAACCTCAAAGTGACTTCATCTGCTTTTAAAGAAGTGCTTGATCATAAATGGAAAACCACTGGTAGAATTCAGTTGGCATCTACATAAGTGTTTGTTTTGTAAGCCTTAATTGCTTATTCAACACAGACAGCCAGTCAAAGCTCTTCTTATGCCTCTTGGATTGGTCCATTTATTTATGGGCTGACCCCCAGACAATATCAAAATGACAGATGCTAATATGAATTAATTAACAGTCACTTCATAATTTCAATAAATTATAGTAAGAGCATGCAGTCTTTTGTTTCATGACCATGTCGAAAGTATACTTACTAATCGAACACGTGTCAATCAATGCTAACACGTGTCATAATCAATGCTGATGAACCCTAACTATCATCTGTCACAACTTTGTCATTGGATTGTCTGGGAAAAGACTCAACACTTTGTGTCCATTGTGCTAGCCACACAGCATCATACAGGATTGTCTGGGAAAAGACTCAACACTTTGTGTCCATTGTGCTAACCACACAGCATCATACAGGATTGTCTGGGAAAAGACTCAACACTTTATGTGTCCATTGTGCTAACCACACAGCATTATACAGGATTGTCTATCATGCGTCATACAGGATTGTCTGGGAAAAGACAACACCTTGTTTGTCTATCGTGCTAACCACACAGCATCATACGGTGCATTTTTGTGGGATACAAGCTAGATATATTTAACTCACTAAAGAGACTAAAAGACTCAGCCTGACAGTTTCCCTGTCCAAAATGCAAACTTCAGTCCGTTCCAACATCTACCTTGGGTTTCTGCTTTCTCAGTCTACTCAGTGGGACTGATAAGAGGGGAAATGCCTGTTCAGCCTCAGCACAAAATGCTGCTAATGGTCTTAGATCATGTTCCCTCACAGACATGCCATGCATTAAGTGCTAAATGTTAGGAATTGCATTACAGCAGCTTCTAAGATTAAGAGTGATAAGGTAGAGGCAATTCCACGATAACAGAGGGATGTTGAGACCATTGATTGCAAAGTTTATCTAACAACAAACCTATATGCAGATGTCTACTTTTTTCAATTGCCACTGAACATTTGACTAAAACACATTTACTTGAGGAACAGTGCAGATGCAAAGTTTGGTAACAGAATGACAGGGAAATCTCCCTCAGTTTAATATCTGACCATGTTTCCCAAAAACTCTGTTAAACCGTTTACTGCAGTGGGCTAAATCAAGGTCACACAGACTGATTATTGGTAATCTTAAACAAATCTACACTGGGAAAAAATGTTTACGCAACATGTAAAGTGTTGGTCCGATGTATTATGAGCTGAAATAAAAGATCCCAGACATTTTTTATACCCACAAAAGCTTATTTCTCGCAAATATTGTGCACAAATTTGTTTACATCTCTGTTAGTGAGCATTTCTCCTTTGACAAGGTAATCCATCCACCTGATAGGTGCGGCATAGCAAGACGCAGATTATACAGCATGATCAAGGTGCTGGGGACAATAAAAGGCCACTCTAAAATTTGCTGTTTTGTCACACAACACAATGCCACAGATGTCTCAAATTTTGAGGGAGAATGCAATTAGCATGCAGACTGCCCACCAGAGCTGTTGCCAGATAATTGAAGGTTCATTTCTCTACCATAAACTGCCTCCAATGTCGTTTTAGAGAATTTGCCAGTACGTCCAACCAGCCTCTGAACCACAGACCATGTATATGATGTTTCTTAATTTTTAACTAGGCAAGTCAGTTAAGAACAAATTCTTATTTACAACGACAGCCTAGGAACAGTGGGTTAACTGCCTTGTTCAGGGGCAGAACGACAGATTTTTACCTTGTCAGCTCGGGGATTTGATCTAGCAATCTTTCAGTTACTGGCCCAACGCCCCACTAGGCTACCTGCCTCTACCTGCTGGTGTATGGGCGAGCGGTTTGCTGATGTCAACATTGTGAACAGAGTGCCCCATGGTGGCAGTGGGGTTATAATATGGGCAGGCATAACCTACGGACAGCGAACACAATTGCATTTCATCGATGGCAATTTGAATGCACAGAGATACCGTGACGAGATCCTGAGGCCCATTGTCGTGCCATTCATCCACCGCCATCACCTCATGTTTCAGCATGATAATGCACAGCCCCATGTCGCAAGGATCTGTGCACAATTCCTGGAAGCTGAATATGTCCCAGTTCTTCCATGGCCTGCATACTCACCAAACATGTCACCACCCATTGAACATGTTTGGGATGCTCTGGATCGACATGTACAACAGTGTGTTGCTGTTACCACCAATATCCAACAACTTCACACAACCATTGAAGAGGAGTGGGACAACATTCCACAGGCTCTAATCAACAGCCTGAGCAACTCTATGAGAAGGAGATTATTCCATTTGCATAAGGCAAATGGTGGTCACACCAGACACTGACTGGTTTTCTGATCCTCGCCCATACTTTTTTTTAAGGCATCTGTGACCAACAGATGCATATCTGTATTCCCAGTCATGTGAAATCCATGTTTAAATAACGTTTAAATTATGCTTTACTCATCTCGTATATACTGTATTCTATTCTATTGTATTTTAGTCAAAGCCACTCCGATATTGCTCTAACATTTATATATTTCTTAATTCCATTCTTTTACTTTTAGATTTATGTGTATTGTTGTGAATCATTTTTAGATACTACTGCACTGTTAGATACTACTGCACTGTTGGAGCTAGGAACACAAGCATTTCGCTACACCTGCAATAAAATCTGCTAAATATGTGTATGTGACCAATAACATTTTATTTTATTTTATTTAATACATTTATTTCAATTGACTGATTTCCTTAAAATCTTTGAAATTGTTTTATGTTGTATTTATATTTTTGTTGAGTGTAAGTACCTTACTGTGATTGTTTTCAATTGAAATGGTCTAAAAGAAACAAAAAATAGCTTTTTAGCAAATAATTTAGCTTGGACTGTCTAGGAGTGGTATGAGTAGTATGGTCTATATTTCAGTACCGTACAACACAGTACAGTATAGCATAGTACAGTACAGTAGAGCACAGTACAGTAAAGAAAACAAAAGTAGAGTAGAGTACAGTTCAGTATAGTGCAGTACATTCCAGTAGAGTAGAGAATAATGAATTATACTATACTCTACTCATCTGTGCTCTACTGTACTCGAATGTACTGAACTATACTCTAGTAGGTATGTGAAAAACTGCGATTTTTGTATTGGTTTACCATTAACATTCATACAATTCCATGTGAATTCACATTGCAGAATATGGTCCTATTGCATATGGTGATCCTAATGCACATGACAGCTAGGGGGCAATGACATTCTATCTACCGCAGTCAAAGGCTGAATCTCAAATGGAACACTTAGCCCCTAAGCCCTTTATCGAGTGACCACTTGATGACGTGTTCGATAGTGATCATTCGAGTCTAAAAGTGTTTTGGCAAAATTAACATGACTCATTCGCTATTAAACACGGGTACTGGGGCAGACACAGACAGTCACATAGACAGTAAAAAATATATTAAAACAAAACATTGGGCAAGTACATTTGTCACCTGTGATTTCTCAGCTAGCTGTAGCTTGTTGTAGTAAGCTAGTTATCTTTACTGACAAATACAGGGATGACATTTTAGCTAGCTAGCTAAGGATGTTGAGCACTGTATGGATAAACAGCGTGTAGCTTGTCACTTGTACCCAGGAATTAATTTTATATATACAGTACAAGTTAAAGTTTGGACCCCCCTAATGATGCCAGGGCTTTTCATTATTTTTTATTATTTTCTACATTGTATAATAATAGTGAAGACATCAAACGATGAAATAACACATATGGAATCATGTAGTAACAACATTTTTTTTAAACATTGAAAGTTTGTAAGTTTCTTCAAGTGCAGCGGCAAAAACCATCAAGTGCTATGATGGAACTGGCTCTCATGAGGACCGCCACAGGAAAGGAAGACCCAGAGTTACTAAGTTCATTAGCGTTACCAGCCTCAGAAATTGCAGCCCAAATAAATGCTTCACAGACTTCAAGTAACAGACACATCTCAACATCAACTGTTAAGAGGAGACTGCATGAATCAGGCCTTCATGGTCGAATTGCTGCAAAGAAACCAGTACTAAAATACACTAATAAGAGAAGAGACTTGCTAGGGCCAAGAAACACGTGCAGTGGACATTAGACCGGTAGAAATCTGTCCTTTGGTCTGATGAGTCCAAATTTGAGATTTTTGGTTCCAACTGCCGTATCTTTGAAAGACCCAGAGTAGGTGAACGGATTATCTCTGCATGTGTGATTCCCACCGTGAAGCAAGGAGGAGGAGGTGTGATGGTGTAGGGGTGTTTGCTGGTGAAACTGTCAGTGATTTATTTAGAATTCAACGCACACTTAACCAGCATGGCTACCACATTATTCTGCAGTGATATGCCCTCTCATCTGGTTTGCGCTTAGTGGGACTATAATTTGTTTTTCAACAGGACAATGACCCAACACACCTCCAGGCTGTGTAAGGGCTAATTGACCAAGAGGGAGGGTGATGGAGAGCTGCATCAGATGACCTGCCTCCACAATCACCCGACCTCAAACCAATTGAGATGTTTTGGGATAAGTTGGACCGCAGAGTGAAGGAAAAGCAGCCAGCATACATGTGAACCCCTTCAAAACTGTTGGAAAAGCATTCTAGGTGAAGCTGGAGATAATGCCAAGAGTGTGCAAAGCTGTCATCGAGGCAAAGGATGGATACTATGAAGAATCTAAAATACACTTTTTTGGTTATGACGTAATTACATATGTGTTATTTCATTGTTTTGATGTCTTCACTATTATTCTACAATGTAGAAAACGGTAAAAATAAAGAAAACCCCTTGAATGAGCAGGTGTGTCCAAACTTTTGACTGGTACTGTACAGTTGAAGTCGGAAGTTTACATACACCTTAGCCAGATTTGTTATTTTAAGTTATTAAATACTTTTTGGTTTAGAGTCGCAGCATATTATGCACATCTGCAAGCAGTCCAGCAAAGGCTGCTTTTGTTAAAATATGTTAAAATGCTATATACAGCATCCTATGTACATATTAGTGGACATTATAAAGGGCCATATTTTTCTAAAAAAACAATGGCAGTTTGGGTTGGAGTTGCACATTTAGTTTTGTAAAATCAAATTGGCAATGTCTGTCGAATTTACTGTGTTTTTTCAATTTGGCCTGTGAGCTGCTTGAGTTTGACATATCTTGGCTAGCGTATCTATTAATGTAGCTATTTATTTATCAAGCTAAAAACACAAAGCCTAACGTTAGCTACAGTTGAAGTCGGAAGTTTACATACACCTTAGCCAAATACATTTAAACTCAGTTTTTCACAATTCCTGACATAATCCTAGTAAAAATACCCTGTCTTAGGTCAGTTAGGATCACCACTTTATTTTAAGAATGTGAAATGTCAGAATAGTAGTAGAGAGAATGATTTATTTCAGCTTTTGTTTCTTTCATCACATTCCCAGTGGGTCAGAAGTTTACATACACTCAATTAGTATTTGGTAGCATTGTCTTTAAATTGTTTAACTTGGGTCAAACGTTTCGGGTAGCCTTCCACAAGCTTCCCATAAGTTGGGTGATGTCACGCCCTGGCCATAGAGAGGCTTTTATTCTCTATTTTGGTTAGGCCAGGGTGTGACTAGGGTGGGCATTCTAGTTTCTTTATTTCAATGTTTTTCTATTTCTTTGTGTTTGGCCGGGTGTGGTTCTCAATCAGAGGCAGCTGTCTATCGTTGTCTCTGATTGGGAATCATACTTAGGCAGCCTTTTCCCAACTGTGTTTTGTGGGTAGTTGTTTTCTGTATAGTTTAGTATCCTTACAGAACTGTTCGTTTTTATCTTTGTTACTTTTGTTCTAGTGTTCTGATTTAATAAAATATCATAAACATGTACCACGCTGCACCTTGGTCCACTCCCACTTCTTCCGACGAGCGTGACGTGAATTTTGGCCCATTCCTCCTGACAGAGCTGGTGCAACTGAGTCAGGTTTGTAGGCCTCCTTGCTCGCAAGGAGGATTGAGGTCAGGGCTTTGTGATGGCCACTCCAATACCTTGACTTAGTTGTCCTTAAGCCATTTTGCCACAAATTTGGAGGTATGCTTGGGGTATTGTCCATTTGGAAGACCCATTTGCGACCAAGCTTAACTTCCTGACTGATGTCTTGAGATGTTGCTTCAATATATCCACGTAATATTCCTGCCTCATGATGCCATCTATTTTGTGACGTGCACCAGTCCCTCCTGCAGCAAAGCACCCCCACAACATGATGCTGCAACCTCCGTGCTTCACGGTTGGGATGGTGTTCTTCGGCTTGCAAGCCTCCCCCTTTTTCCTCCAAACATAACGATGGTCATTACGGCCAAACAGTTATATTTTTGTTTCATCAGACCAGAGGACATTTCTCCAAAAAGTACGATCTTTGTCCCCATGTGCAGTTGCAAACCGTAGTCTGGCTTTTTTATGGCGGTTTTGGAGCAGTGGCTTCTTCCTTGCTGAGCGGCTTATGTCGATATAGGACTTGTTTTACTGTGGATATACATACTTTTGTACCTGTTTCCTCCAGCATCTTCACAAGGGCCTTTGCAGTTGTTCTGGGATTGATTTGCACTTTTCACACCAAAGTATGTTAATCTCTGAGACACACGTCTCCCTCCTGAGCGGTATGATGACTGCGTTGTCCCATGGTGTTTATTCTTGCGTACTATTGTTTGTACAGATGAACGTGGTACCTTCAGGCATTTGTAAGTTGCTCCCAAGAATGAACCAGACTTGTGGAGGTCTACAATGTTTTTTTCAGAGGTCTTGGCTGATTTCTTTTGATTTTCCCATAATGTCAAGCAAAGAGGCACCGAGTTTGAAGGTAGGCCTTGAAATACATCCACAGGTACACCTCCAATTGACTCAAATGATGTCAATTAGCCTATCAGAAGCTTCTAAAGCCATGACATCATTTTCTGGAGTTTTCCAAGCTGTTTAAAGGCACAGTCAACTTAGTGTATGTAAACTTCTGACCCACTGGAATTGTGATGCAGTGAATTATAAGTGAAATAATCTGTCTGTAAACAATTGTTGGAAAAATTAGTTGTATCATGCACAAACTAGATGTCCTAACCGACTTGCCAAAACTATAGTGTGTTAACAAGACATTTGTGGAGTGGTTGAAAACGAGTTTTAACCTCTTTGGGCTCAAGGGGCAGTATTGAGTAGCCAGATAAAAGGTGCCCATTTCAAAAAGGCCTCGTACAATATGCATATTATTATTACTATTGGATAGAAAACACTCTCTAGTTTCTAAAACCGTTTGAATTATTTCTCTGAGTGAAACAGAACTCATTCTGCAGCACTTTTCCTGTCAGGGAGTGAGATTTCAGAAATCCAGGTCCCTGTTCTGAGATCAGTTTATAAGTCCCCATGCAAGCTATGAGGGTACATGCACTGCATACGCCTTCCTCTAGATGTCAGTAAGCGGTGAGACTTTGAATGGAGTCGATTGCGCAATCTGGGACCTTATATTAGACCGTGGAACAGGAAGTACCGTTCTTTTCAACAGTGCGCTTGACGCATGAAGACATCAGAATGGCATCCTGCAAACGCTTTCGTTTTAGTATTTCTATATCTCCGGTCATGTTTTTATTCGTTATAGGTGTTAAAGACATCATAAGGTAGTTAATTTAAACCGACTTATAGCAGTTTATAGCAGTTTATTGCGATTTTCTGGGATTTCTTTGCCATGCGCTTTCACGAGTTGGACACCACTCCAGTTGGCGGCTAACGTTTAGCGGCTAATTCGACCGGACAAGAGGACATCTTTCAACCCAAAGACGATTGTTTTGAAGAAAGGACACCTTGCCCAAGATTCTGATGGAAGCTCAGCTAATAGTAAGCAGTCTTTATGCTGATAATTCATTGTTCTGTTGAAAAATGTCAAATGCATGAAACGCCATTGCTTGCAGTGTAGCATTGTGTTATCGCAGCCTGTATTGCGCAGTAAGGTTAATTTTAAAAATGTAATTCGGCGATTGCATTAAGAACTAATTTGTCTTTCAATTGCTGTCCAACCTGTATTTTTTTAGTCAAGTTTATGAATAGTTTTCGATAAGAGTAGGTGGCTTTCCAAGATGGCGCCGGACAGATTGCTTGACGTTATGGACACTATTCTCATTGTATAAGCACAATTTGTGCCGCTAAATATGCACATTTTCGAACAAACTCTATATGCATTGTGTAATATGATGTTACAGGACTGTCATCTGAAGAATTCTGAGAAGGTTAGTGAAACAATTAATATATTTTGGTGGTTTATACGTTATAGCTATTTTTGCCTTGAATCAATGCTGTTGTTATGTTTGCTATTGTGCTAAGCTAATATAACGCTATATTGTGTTTTCGCTGTAAAACACTTGATAAATCGGAAATATTGTCTGGAATCACAAGATGCCTGTCTTTCAATTGCTGTACACTATGTATTTTTCAGAAATGTTTTATGATGAGTATTTAGTTATTTGGCGTTGGTGTCTGTAATTTTTCTGTCTGCTTTCGGTGCAATTTCTGACTGTAGCTGCAATGTAAACTATGATTTATACCTGAAATATGCACATTTTTCTAACAAAACATATGCTATACAATAAATATGTTATCAGACTGTCATCTGATGAGGTTGTTTCTTGGTTAGTGGCTATTTATATCTTTATTTGGTCGAATTTGTGATAGCTACTGATGTAGTAAAAAACGGATGGAGTAAAAATAGTGGTGTCTTTTGCTAACGTGGTTAGCTAATAGATTTACATATTGTGTCTTCCCTGTAAAACATTTTAAAAATCGGACATGTTGGCTTGATTCACAAGATGTGTACCTTTCATCTGGTGTCTTGGACTTGTTAATGTGTGAAAGTTAAATATTTAAAAAAAAAAATCTTTTGAATTTCGCGCCCTGCACTTTGAGCTGGCTGTTGTCATAAGTGTACCGGTGTCGGGCTTGCACGCCAAACAGGTTTAATGACTCCAACCTAAGTGTATGTAAACTTCCGGCTTCAACTGTATATAATATACTAGGCGGTGCCAGAGGAAGGCCCAAAAAATTGTCAAGGATTCCAGTCACACAAGTCATAGACTGTTCTCTCTGCTTACGCATGGCAATCGGTACCGGAGCTCCAAGTCTAGGTCCAAAAGGCTCCTTAACAGTTTCTACCCCCAAGCCATAAGACTGCTGAACAATTAATCAAATGGCCACCCAGACTATTTGCATTGACACTCCCCCAACTGTATTTTTACACTGCTGCTACTTGCTGTTTATTATCTATGCATAGTCACTTCACCGGGACCTACATGTACAAATTACCTTGAATACCCCCGCACATTGGCTCGGTACCGGTACCCCTTGTATATAGCCTCATTATTGTTATTTTATTGGGTTACTTTTTTTGTACATATTTTCTTAACTCTATTTTCTTAAATCTGCATTGTTGGTTAAGGGCTCGTAATTAAGCATTTCACTGGTTTATTCGGCGCATGTGACAAATAACATTTGATTCAATTTGATTGTGCAAAAGTTAGCCGAGGGAGGACTGTAAACCCTTTTAACAGTTATGGATACATTTTTCCCCAGACAAAGACTTAAAGATATTAGATAAAACATTTTGGCATGTTAAATGGTTTTCAGTAAAGCGAGAGAGACATTATTTTTAATAAGAATGGCCACTCCACAACCTCTTCCCTGTCTGTCAGCTCTGAACACATTATAACCCACAATATTAATATCAGAGTCCAGATTGTCCCCAGAGATCCAAGTTTCGATCAATACCAGAATGTCTGGGTTCGTCTGCATAGCCCAGATCTTGATGTAATCCAGTTTAGGAAGTAAACGCTCAATGTTCAGATCTATCAACACAAGTCCTTTACAATTTTTAAAGTCACACAACTCAAACAAGCTACATGCAATAGGCTGTTGCAGGCCCTGTCTGCTGGTTGATATTGATATAGTTGGTATGGCTATAAAATTGCATATAACTTCACCATTTGGTCTATCCCTATTAGTAATAGATGAAGGAGTAGAAATTGGAATTACTTTTCCAAGGTTAGCACCATAGAGCATTAGGCCGCAGCGAATGTCAATATGGGGAACTCTCAGAGTAACCAATGATTGAATGTTATAAACTGACTTACATAGGCTTTGGTTGCTATCTTGCAACAGCCCAAGCCCTCTACGTGATTTGAAAACCGACGGGGTATTCAAGTTTATTGGATTCACATTTGAGTTAAAAGCACTGGGTGAACAGACCACAGTGGGCTTCTCTTTTGAGCTAACAATAGCAGATCTAAGAGTGAAGTTCAAACGAATGGGTACAAGATAACAACTGACATCACCCCTGGCAGTATAGACAACAGTACAATGATAACGCTTAGAAAGGATGGGAGGTATTACCTGAGTGGGGCTTGGTCTGTCTCTGAGTCAATATCTTAACATTGCCTTGAAATGTGAGAGAGGTTCCAGTCTCCTAGATGATTTGGGTGGAGTCCATCATCTCTGTAGAGCATCTTCTGTTTCCAAAAAGTGTTGAAATGATCAATAAAAGTTATGCCAACAGTGGCAGTAGTCTTTAAGCCAGATATGAAGAGCTTAGAACCTGCTGAACCTTTCGCAGCCTCGACACAACCACGGCACTGGACCAAAGATAAACGTCTGCTTATCAGAGCCTTTCAGGGTGTTGGTCAGCTCAATAAAATTCTCTTTCCTTATCTCTGATTTACCCTTTTTGATATAATTTGATCCCACATGCACTACAACAGCAGCAGCCGTTGGCTGACGATGTAGGATGGATGGAAGAAATAATTACCCATTGCGGCCAATTCAATTGCAGTCATTCTGTTACTAACAGTGTCTTCGGAAAGTATTCATGCCCCTTGACTTTTTACACATTGTCACGTTCCTGACCTTGTTTTCCTTTTGTATAGTTGTGTTTAGTGGGTCAGGACGTGAGCTGGGTGGGCAGTCTGTGTTGTTTGTTCTATGTTAAGTGTCAGGTTTAATTGACCTTGTATGGCTCTCAATCAGAGGCAGGTGTTTTACGTTTTCCTCTGATTGAGAACCATATATAGGTAGGTTGTTTCACATTGTTTGTTGTGGGTGGTTGTCTTCCGTGTTTGTGTCTGTGCACCACACGGGACTGTTTGTGTAGTCTGTACCTGTTCATGCGTTCTTCGTGTATATGTAAGTTCTCTAGTTCAGGTCTGTCTACATCGTTTATTTGTTTTGTAGTTTGTTGAAGTATTTTCGTGTTTCGTCTTTACTTTAATAAGTATCATTATGTCATATCACAACGCTGCGCTTTGGTCCAATCCCTACTCCTCCTCTTCGGACGAAGAGGAGGAGAACAACCGTTACACACATTTTGTTACATTACAAGCTTATTCAAAAATGTATTAAATAAAATTAAATAAATATGCAATCTACATACAATACCCCATGACAAAGCAAAGCAAATGTATTAATTTACAAAAGTATTCAGACCCTTTGCTATGAGACTTGAAATTGAGCTCAGGTGCGTCCTGTTTCCATTGATCATCCATGAGATGTTTCTGGAATTTGATTGGAGTCCACCTGTGGTAAAGTCATTTGATTGGACATGAGTTGGAAAGGCACACACCTGTCTATATAAGGTCCCACAGTTGGCAGTGCATGTCAGAGCAAAAACCAAGCCTTGAGGTCGAAGGAATTGTCCATAGAACTCGGAGACAGGATTGTGTCGAGGCACAGATCTGGGGAAGGGTATCAAAACATTTCTGCAGCATTGAAGGTCCCCAAGAACACAGTTTGGAACCCCCAAGACTCTTCGTAGAGGTGGCCCCCCGGCCAAACTGAGCAATCGGGGGAGAAGGGCCTTGGTCAGGGAGGTGACCAAGAACCTGATGAGTTCCTCTGTGGAGATGGGAGAACATTCCAGAAGGACAACCATCTCTGACGCACTCCACCAATAAGACCTTTATGGTAGAGTGGCCAGACGGAATCCACTCCTCAGTAAAAGTTACATGACAGCCAGCTTAGAGTTTGCCAAAAGGTGCCTAAAGACTCTCAGACCATGAGAAACAAGATTCTCTGGTCTAATCTCTCTTTGACCTGAATGCCAAGCGTCCCGTCTGGAGGAAACCTGGCACCATCCCTACGGTGAAGCATGGTGGTGGCAGCATCATGCTGTGGGGATGTCCTTCAGTGCTAGGGACTGGGAGACTAGTCAGGATCGAGGCAAAGATGAACTGAGCAAAGTACAGAGAGATCCTTGATGAAAACCTGCTCAGAGCGCTCAGGACCTCAGACTGGGGCGAAGGTTCACCTTCCAACAGGACAACGACCCTAAGCATGCAGCCAAGACAATGCAGGAGTAGCTATGGGACTAGTCTCTGAATGTCCTTCAGTGGCCCAGCCAGAGCCCAGACTTGAACCCGATCGAACATCTCTGGAGAGACCTGAAAATAGCTGTGCAGCGACACTCCCCATCCAACCTGACAGAGATTGAGAGGACCTGCAGAGAAGAATGGGAGAAACTCCCCAAATACAGGTGTGCCAAAGCTTGTAGCGTCATACCCAAGAAGACTCAAGACTGTTATCGCTTCGAAAGGTGCTTCAACAAAGTACTGAGTAAAGGGTCTGAATAGTTATGTAAATGTGATATTTCAGTTTTTTGGGGGGTTTTTGCAAAAACATTTAACAATGTTTTGCTTTGTCATTATGGGGTGCTGTGTGTAGATTGATGAGGGGAAAAAACAATTAAATAAATTATAGAATAAGGCTGCAATGTGACAACATGTGGAAAAAGTCGAGGGGTCTGAATACTTTCTGAATGGACTGTATTTTTTTGGTCACTCTGTTACTGATTTGGTAACAGAGTGACGTGTATTACTTGTTTTAATTGTTATCCGTGAAAACACTATACCTAATTGGTAACTAATACCTTTACTCATTACTTCTGTGAACTTTCATAATCCTCCCTCATGATGGAGAGAAATTAGAAAATATCGTAAAGATGTGTTTTTTTTAAGATACTAGGCACCATTTCTTAAACTTACAGAAGGCAAATAATTTCTGTAAAACTACATGTAAATGTTTATATTAGTTTTCAGGGGCCTTTATTGTGTTTTAATGTATTTCTAATACATTTTAAGACTTGTTCTAGTTGATGGTTTAAGACCCCTTTTCCATCTGTGTGACCAGAAATCACAGCCTTTGCCAATTCCTAATTGATAGGATGGAAATGATTCAAAAACATATCTATGCCTTCATTTCCCAAAAATAGAGACTCTTAGCTGTCATTTGACACCAAATTTGACATGCTCCTATAAACTTCACATGTTAGTGCTCATGGGTCCTTTTACATGGAAATGACCAAAGCTGTTATTCCAACCCTCACGGCTCACCAGCAGACATGGCTTTCTGCCAATGAATTATTCATAGGGCCAAATCATCATCCGCCAAAGATAAAGGCCCTAAAACCTCTCCTCAAGTGTATTGATTTCTGTACACTACTTAGGGGCTATGTTCTTTCCACTACTTAGGGGCTATGTTGTATGCTAGTAGGAGCTATGTAGGGATTATATTGGGCTGAATTGTGTTCGATATAATGGTCAATGGAAACTGAAACTATGGAACGAGTCACAAACAAATCTGAGATGATAAAGAAACACTTCTCAAACACTTTCCCCAAATGTCAAGGACAGACATAATGTGACAGAATGCAAAGTTTATTTTACTCACCCCTGCATTGTGAACCGAACTGAATGTCGAATATACTGTATCTTTGAATAAAAGCTACCAAAACACTTGCTGTGAGTAGTCTTTATGAATGTTATGGAAGTGTTACTGTTTGATTGCCACTATCCACCACTTTTCTAGCTGGGACTTATTTCCAGACTAAGTGGGAGTCCAAATGGACCATTTCAAACACTTTCTACACATATCAAAACATCTCAGAGTATCACCTTTTCATTTCCAGCATCTTATTGAAGGCATCGTTTTAAAGGCTATTATTTAGCATTTGCCTAAAAGATAAGTTTGATAAAACAACATTTAGTATTCACTGAGGAACAGACTAAGCCTGAATACTTAATGTCTTACTACATGTAACACTTTATAACAGCTTTTATTCCTAATAAGTGGATGACTATTGGTGCATTCGGAACCCCAGTCCACAAAAAACACAAAACATGACAAGTAACAAAACACTGATACACTGATAGACAAGGACAGACACACTGTCAGGTCTACTCCTGCTCCTCCCCTCCAGTTTTCCACTTTGCCGGTTTACTAACCACTGGTCCTGGTATTCATCATTACCCGCACCTGGCATTCATCATCATGCGCACCTGCGCTTCATCATTAGGCACACCTGGACTCCATCACTCCACTGATTACCTCCCCTATTTATGTCACCTACTTAGGTCCATTCCCCAGGCAGTATTGACTATGTGTTTCATGACTATATGCGACTCGTGTTACTTATATTGGTCTATGGTCTGTTTATTATTAAGCTCACCACCTGCACTTGCTTTCCGACTCCCAGCGTATATGTTACACACACAAAATTTAAATACAAAGATACACAAACAATACAACAACAACCAAAAATATAATAATAGTACAAACAATACAACAAATTTTTTTTTGTGTTTGTCTGTGTGAAGTGTGGACTGTGAGGGGACACATGTTTGTGTGTCCCCTTAGTCCCCGCCATTCCATGATATATTGTTTAAACTTTTTGTTAAAGTTTTTTTTGCTGTTTGCTTGAGTAATTGGAGATGGAAGGGAGTTCCATGCAATCATGGCTCTGTATAATACTGTAATACTCCTGTGAATTCATTTTGAACTTGGAGACCGTGAAGAGACCCCTTGTGGAATGTCTTGTGGGGCAGGTATGGGTGTCTGAGCTGAATATTATTTGATTATGCAGACAATCTGGAATATTCATTACAGTATTTCTCATAAAAACTAGAAGAGAAGCAGTTAATCTCTCGTCAACTCTCAACCAGGAAAGACTGGCATGCATGTTGTTGATGTTAGTTTGTATGTGCAGTAAAGGGCAAGGCGTACTGCTCTCCTTTGAGCCAACTGCAGCTTTGCCAGGTCTTTACTTGCTCCACATGATCATATTATCGGACAGTAATCAAGAGCCTGAACAACTACTGTAGTACAGTGGATTTTTGTGTTAAAAACGCAGAACATCTTTTTATAACAGACATACCCCTCCTCATCTTCACAACAACTTTGTCAATATGACTTGACCATGAAAATTTACCAGCCAATGTAATACCTAGGAGTTTAGCTTGTTCAACTCCAGCTACATTTTCGGTCTTAGAGAATGTTTTCAACCAAATACAATGCTTTTAGTTTTAAATGTATTTAAGACCAGTTTATTATAAATCACCTCGAACATATCGTAACTGCTAACTGCTATACACAGCCTACATCGTTGTCACCATATTAATATTGTCACGCCCTGGCCTTAGTATTCTTTGTTTCCTTTATTATTTTAGTCAGGTCAGGGTGTGACATGGGGAAGGTATGCGGTTTTGTATTGTCTAGGGTGGTTGTATGGTTTAGGGGGTTAAGTAGAGTAGATGGGTTTGTGTTTAGTGTAGGTGTCTAGCTGTGTCTATGGTTGCCTGAATGGTTCTCAATCAGAGACAGATGTCATTAATTGTCTCTGATTGGGAGCCATATTTAAGACAGCCATAGGCACTAGGTTAATGTGGGTAATTGTCTATGTTGTACGTTTGTAGCTTGTGTGTGCACTTACGTTTATAGCTTCACGATCGTTTGTTGTTTTTGTTTTGTTTTGTTATAGTGTTCATTGCGTGTTTTTCCCTTCTCGAAATAAAGAGAATGTATTTTGCACACGCTGCGCCTTGGTCCTCTCTCTCACCCATAGACGATCGTGACAGAATTACCCACCAGAATCGGACCAAGCGGCGTGTAAAGCAGCAACAGGAGCAATACACACAGGATTTATGGCAAAAGGAGCAGGATCTGGGCTACACTACGTGGGAGGAGATCGACAGGTGGGCGATCGACCCAGGGCGAGTGCCGGAGCCCGCCTGGGATTCTCTGGCGCAGTGCGAGGAGGGATACCGGCGAATGGAGGCAGCACGAAGACGCGGTAGGAAGCCTGTGAGTCAGCCCCAAAAAATTATTGGGGGGGGGGCTTAAAGGGAGTGTGGTGAAGTCAGGTAGGAGACCTGCGCCTACTCCCTGTACTTACCGTGGAGAGCGAGAGTACGGGCAGACACCGTGTTAAGCAGTAGAGCGCATGGTGTCTCCTGTACGCGTGCATAGCCCGGTTAGGTACATTCCAGCTCCACGTATCGGCCGGGCTAGATTGAGCATTGAGCCAGGTGCCATGAAGCCGGCTCAACGCGTCTGGTCTCCAGTGCGTCTCCTCGGGCCGGCTTACATGGCACCAGCCTTACGCATGGTGTCCCCGGTTCGCCTACATAGCCCGGTGCGGGTTATTCCACCTCCCCGCACTGGTCGGGCGACGGGGAGCATACAACCAGGTAAGGTTGGGCAGGCTCAGTGCTCAAGGGAGCCAGTACGCCTGCACGGTCCGGTATTTCCGGCGCCACCTCCCCGCCCCAGCCCAGTACCACCAGTGCCTACACCACGCACTAGGCTTCCAGTGTGTCTCCAGAGCCCTGTTCCTCCTCCACGCACTCGCCCTATGGAGCGTGTCTCCAGCCCGGTACCACCAGTTCCGGCACCACGCACCAAGCCTCCTGTGCTTCTCCAGAGTCCTGTGCGTCCTGTTGCTGCTCCCCGCACTAGCCCTGAGATGCGTGTCCCGGCACCACGCACTAGGCCAAATGTGCGTCTCCAGGGTCCAGTATGCCCTGTTCCTTCTCCCGCACTAGCCTTCAGGTGCGTGTCCCCAGCCCGGTACCACCAGTTCCGGCACCACGCACCAGGCCTACAGTGCGCCACAGCCGGCCAGAGTCTGCCGTCTGCCCAGCGGCGCCTGAACTGCCCGTCTGCCCAGCCCCATCTGAGCCATCCATCTGCCCAGCGCCATCTGAGCCATCCGTCTGCCCAGCGCCATCTGAGCCATCCGTCTGCCCAGCGCCATCTGAGCCATCCGTCTGTCCCGAGCCATCTGAGCCGTCCGTCTGTCCCGAGCCGTTAGAGCCGCCCGTCTGTCCCGAGCCGTCAGAGCCGTTCGTCAGTCAGGATCCGCCAGAGCCGCCAGTCAGCCAGGATCCGCCAGAGCCGCCAGTCAGCCAGGATCCGCCAGAGCCGCCAACCAGTCAGGATCCGCCAGAGCCGCCAGTCGGCCAGGATCCGCCAGAGCCGCCAGTCGGCCAGGATCCGCCAGAGCCGCCAGTCGGCCAGGATCCGCCAGAGCCGCCAGTCGGCCAGGATCCGCCAGAGCCGCCAGTCGGCCAGGATCCGCCAGAGCCGCCAGTCGGCCAGGATCCGCCAGAGCCGCCAGTCGGCCAGGATCCGCCAGAGCCGCCAGTCGGCCAGGATCCGCCAGAGCCGCCAGTCGGCCAGGATCCGCCAGAGCCGCCAGTCGGCCAGGAGCAGCCAGATCCGTCAGCCGGCCATGAGCTGCCGTCCCTCAGTCATGAGCTGCCGTCCCTCAGTCATGAGCTGCCGTCCCTCAGTCATGAGCTGCCGTCCCTCAGTCATGAGCTGCCTTCCAGTCATGAGCTGCCCTCCAGTCATGAGCTGCCCTCCAGTCATGAGCTGCCCTCCAGTCATGAGCTGCCCTCCAGTCATGAGCTGCCCTCCAGTCATGAGCTACCCCTCAGTCCGGAGCTACCCCTCAGTCCGGAGCTACCCCTCAGTCCGGAGCTACCCCTCAGTCCGGAGCTACCCCTCAGTCCGGAGCTACCCATCCGTCCGGTGGCGCCCTCTGGGATGGTCTTCAGTCCGGGACTTGCTACAAGGGTCGCCGCTCCAGAGGCGCCACCAAAGCGGGTATTGACAATGGTGGAGTGGGGGCCTCGTCCCGCGCCCGATGGGGGCCACCCCGGACCCTCCCCTTCTGTTTCAGGTTCTGCGGCCGGAGTCCGCACCTTTGGGGGGGGGTACTGTCACGCCCTGGCCTTAGTATTCTTTGTTTCCTTTATTATTTTAGTCAGGTCAGGGTGTGACATGGGGAAGGTATGTGGTTTTGTATTGTCTAGGGTGGTTGTATGGTTTAGGGGGTTAAGTAGAGTAGATGGGTTTGTGTTTAGTGTAGGTGTCTAGCTGTGTCTATGGTTGCCTGAATGGTTCTCAATCAGAGACAGATGTCATTAATTGTCTCTGATTGGGAGCCATATTTAAGACAGCCATAGGCACTAGGTTAATGTGGGTAATTGTCTATGTTGTACGTTTGTAGCTTGTGTGTGCACTTACGTTTATAGCTTCACGATCGTTTGTTGTTTTTGTTTCGTTTTGTTATAGTGTTCGTTGCGTGTTTTTCCCTTCTCGAAATAAAGAGAATGTATTTTGCACACGCTGCGCCTTGGTCCTCTCTCTCACCCATAGACGATCGTGACAAATATCATATTCAACATAGCTACGAGAATTAACACATTACAATCATGGAGTACAGTGTGCAGCAAGCAGTTTAGCAGTTACACCGGCGTGCCTCGGTGGCAATAAACGGATACAACCAAAAGCTTACCTTGACTTGGAATGGTTCCAGTGTTGAATAGCCATAGCCAGCTAGCATCCCTCTCTGCTTGAGCTGGGTGTTTGAGTAGACTAAACTAGCTAGCTGCATTCGCTAGCTAAGTAAGTAAAAAAAGAAGAAACTGTTTAAATATTGTCTGTCTCTCTCTTTGAATCAACTACTCACCACATTTTATACATTGCAACGCTAGCTAGCTGTAGCTTGTGCTTTCCGTACTAGATTCATTCTCTGATCCTTTGATTGGGTGGACAACATGTCAGTTCATGCTGCAAGAGCTCTGATAGGTTAGAGGATGTCCTCCGGAAGTTGTCATAATTACTGTGTAAGTCTATGGAAGGGGGTGAGAACCACAAGCCTCCTAAGTTTTGTATTGAAGTCAATGTACAGAGAGGAGGGAAACTAGCTGTCCTCCCGCTACACCATGGTGCTACCCTACAGAGTGCTGCTGAGGCTACTGTAGACCTTCATTGCAAAACAGTGTTTTAATCCATTATTTGGTGACGTGAATATCTTTAGTATAGATTTATCTAAAAAGCATAACTTTAATGTTTCTCTATTTTCATTTTTCTGAAATACACTGAGGATGGTCCTCCCCTTCCTCCTCCGAGGAGCCTCCACTTATGTGGATACATTAGAATATGCACTGAGTATACAAAACATTAAGGACACCTCTTTCCATGACCAGGTGAATCCAGGTGAAAGCTGTGATCCCTTATTGATGTTACTTGTTAAATCCACTTCAACCTTTATAGATGAAGGGGAGGAGACAGGTTAAAGAATACTTTTTAAGCCTTGAGACAATTGAGACATGGATTGTGTATGTGTGCCATTCATAGTTTGAATTGGCAAGATTAAAGTGCCTTTGAACGGGGTATGGTAGTAGGTGCCAGGCACAATACTTTGTCAAGAACTGCGACGCTGCTGGGTATTTCATGCTTAGCATTTTCCTGTGTGTATCAAGAATGGTCCACCACCCAAAGGGCATCCAGCCAACTTGAAACTACTGTGGGAAGCATTGGAGTCAACACGGGCCAGCATCCCTGTCGAACACTTTCGACCCCTTGTAGATTCCATGCCCTGATGAATTGAGGCTGTTCTGAGGGCAATGTTAGGAAGGTGTTCTTAATGCTTTGTACACTCAGTGTACAAAATCTATTTTTAATCAGGGTTAGAAACTACTACCTTTCCCTGTACTTTTCTAAGTGGTAGTTGCACTCAAGACACACAAAAAACACTGGTGCAGACATTTTGAGAAATTTTAACAGAACATTCCTTGTTTGGAAGTCCAACCTGTCAATTTAAACATCCTTATTTATTTATACAAAAATTACATTTAAATAAAAAATATTGGCCCATCCATCACTCCCTCTTCAGAGGACAGAAATGCATATGTTTTTACAGCTTTTTATTTTTTGCTATAGCATGCACATTCTACACACACACATTACATTCATGGCACTTTTTTTACACAGTACGTACATAGCAAAAATATAGTTTTTGATATATACAGTTGATGTCGGAAGTTTACATACACTTACGTTGGAGTCATTAAAACTTGTTTTTCAACCACTCCACAAATTTCTTGTTAACAAACTATAGTTTTGGCCAGTCGGCTAAGACATCTACTTTGTGCATGACACAAGTAATTTTTCTAACAATTGTTTACAGACAGATTATTTCACAATTCCAGTGGGTCAGAAGTTTACATACACTAAGTTGACTGTGCCTTTAAACAGCTTGGAAAAATCCCAAAAATTATGTCATGGCTTTAGAAGCTTCTGATAGGCTAATTGACATAATTTGAGTCAATTGGAGGTGTACCTGTGGATGTATTTCAAGGCCTACCTTCAAACTCAGTGCCTCTTTGCTTGACATCATGGGAAAATCAAAAGAAATCAGCCAAGACCTCAGAAAAAAACCTTGTAGACCTCCACAAGTCTGGTTCATCCTTGGGAGCAATTTCCAAACGCCTGAAGGTACCACGTTCATCTGTACAAACAATAGTATGCAAGTATAAACACCATGGGACCACGCAGCCATCATACCGCTCAGGAAGGAGACACATTCTGTCTCCTAGAGATTAAGGTACTTTGGTGTGAAAAATGCAAATCAATCCCAGAACCAGAGCCAGACTACGGTTTGCAACTGCAAATGGGGACAAAGATTACTTTTTGGAGAAATGTCCTCTGGTCTAATGAAACAAAAATAGAACCATTTGGCCATAATGACCATTATGTTTGGAGGAAAAAGGGGGAGTCTTGCAAGCCGAAGAACACCATCCCAACCGTGAAGCACGGGGGTGGCAGCATCATGTTGTGGGGGTGCTTTGCTACAGGAGGGACTGGTGCACTTCACAAAATAGATGGCATCATGAGCAAGCAAAATTATGTGGATATTTTGAAGCAACATTTAAGACATCAGTCAGGAAGTTAAAGCTTGGTCGCAAAAGGGTCTTCCAAATGGACAATGACCACAAGCGTACTTCCAAAGTTGGGGCAAAATGGCTTAAGGACAACAAAGTCAAGGTATTGGAGTGGCCATCACAAAGCCCTGACCTCAATCCCATTGAAAATTTGTGGGCAGAACTGAAAAAGCATGTGCGAGCAAGGAGGCCTACAAACCTGACTCAGTAACACCAGCTCTGTCAGGAGGAATGGGCCAAAATTCACCCAACTTATTGTGGGAAGCTTGTGGAAGGCTACTCAAAACATTTGACCCAAGTTAAAGAATTTTAAGGCAATGCTACCAAATAAAAATTGAGTGTATGTAAACTTCTGACCCACTGGGAATGTGATGAAAGAAATAAAAGATGAAATAAATCCTTCTCTCTACTATTATTCTGACATTTCACATTCTTAAAATAAAGTGGTGATCCTAACTGACCTAAGACAGGGAATTTTTACAAGGATTAAATGTCAGGAATTGTGAAAAACTGAGGTGTATGTAAACTTCTGACTTCAACTGTACCTTTGGTTGTTGCTTTGCACCTCAGAACTGTACAGTATTGTACAAGTCTGAATGCATATACAGTCTCCTTAAAATAAAAATGGTTCTTGTCTTTGGAATGTTCTTTGTAAAACATTTATCCAAGGATTCATTTTTTTAATAAAGTATACTCTAAAGAACTCTTAAGAGACATTAAGGATGTACTTGAATTTTTGTCTTCATTATACCAAGTTCTTAATAGTTGTTTTGCATCTCTACAAGAGATTTACAGTATCAGCTTTAATTAGGCTTCTGCCTGGAGCAGTGGTCACCAACCTTTTCTGAGTCAAGATCCCTTTGAGACAAAATGTAAGCTGAGATCTACAGTTCAGATATCGTTTGAACATGACTTTAAATGTAAGCCTGTGCAACATTAACCTATTAAAAACAGTACTGTAGCAATGAGGTTTGTGCAGTAAGCCAAAGACCTAATACATTATTACCGCATATTGGCTTTGCTTGAATTGTCCTGCCAATGCATTGTTGTTTGGATCATTTAAAAAATTATATTAAAACATTTTAGGTAATCTATATGATCACACCGGTAAAATATCAGTTGTTGTATTACTTGTGAGGCACATCTGAGTGAGCATACATTTAAATCATTTGCTTTCTATTTTGTTATTTTACTGGGCTGATGGTGCATGCATCTGATGGTCAGTCTCAGCGGAGGGAGAGAGCAGCAGACTGAGGGTCCGCCTCTCACCGTCCCTCCTCTCTTCCTTTCCTTCACCGACACTGACCAAAAAGGGACACCGTCTTCCAGCAAAAGTTGAGTCACACTGCATTTTCTTCCGCATGCAAAAATGTATATTGTTACTCCTATGAACAGAGAAAGTGAAACGTTCCTTGATATTAAAAAAGACTCAAGCCACTAATTATAACAAAGCAATCCTATCAATACACTTTCCTACTCATTCAGTACAGCTGCAGTGCTGGTTGTAACGTGAGTGGAAGTAGGAAGAATTCGTATTTTATGGCGTATACAAGTGTTGAATAAAAAGTGTTGAAAGTGCTGAGTAAGAACTTAAACATGAACTCACTCGTAAAAACAGCAGATCTTTGCTGACAGTCTCTTTCTAATCATGGTTTCACAAGTTTTGAAATCTCACAGTATACACTTTGCTGTTTTCTTCTTTTTTTTTACAACTGCTACGTTACTGCAGATAAATCTGAACAATCCAATTGGCCAGTGAAAGGCAGACTTGTACCTTCAGACACATGAAATGGTTCTAAATTGGAACATTCGCTTACCTGTCACGCAGGGCAGCTTAATTCGGTGAACCTACTGCCATAAAAAAAACGCAAAGCTTTATCTGTGTTTTTTTTTTACAGAAATGTTTAGCGATCGACTACAAATGCCTTGTGGATCGACCAATCGCAATCGACTGGTCGCTCTCCAAGGCATTTTTTGTCAATTGTCAAACACTGGCTTGGAGAGCTATTGGATTTGATATGCTCATGATTCCCACTTTTGTTTTAAGCAGATCTTACTTTATATTAACTACTGTATCCATGAACATTTGTATAAACTGTCTTAAAAAAACAATAGATAAATAGCAGAATAGGATCTAATGTAAGTCTATTGTAGTGCTGGGCTGAAAACAGCATGTGTAGTAAGTCCATTTAGTACTGTTTAATAAGTTATGAAATGAACATCTCCTTGGGCCTCCTCCTGGTTCTTATAGACTGGGCTGTTTACACAGTCATTACATAATGTACCAGCTTTCAAAGGAAAATGTTTATGATAATGGACAAACAGTGAAATGAGAAATGATACTGACAAATTAAGGAATTCTTTTTTTGTAATGATAATCGCCTCACCTTCAGTACTTCTGAATATGTCGTTTCATTTTTCTAATTCCATTTTAGCTTTTTAACAATGATTGTATGTTGGTTATTATCATATCAAATTCATAGGCTGCACATATTGTCCCTGATGTCATTAAAATTAAAACGTTTTAATGGGACGTGTTTTCCTAATCCCTCAGAGGTATTATGGCAATGCAGATGCCTCGGAGCACAGGACCTCTGACAATGAGCTGTTAGTGTTAGATAAGCAGCACGCCAGCTCAAAGAGAACCGTCCCTTCTCAAATCAAATCACATTTTATTGGTCACATACACATGATTAGCAGATGTTAATGCGACTGTAGCGAAATGCTTGCACTTCTAGTTCTGACAGTGCTTTAATATCTAACAAGTAATCTAACAATTCCACAACAACTACCTAATACACACAAATCTAAAGGGATGGAATAAGAATATGTACATATAAATATATGGATGAGCGATGACTGAGTGGCATAGGCAATATGCAATAGATAGTATAAAAGACAGTATATACATATGAGATGAGTATGTAAGATATGTAAACATTATTAGAGTGGCATTATTAAAGTGACTAGTGATCCATTTATTAAAGTGGCCAATGATTTCGATTCTGTATATAGGCAGCAGCCTCTCTGTGTTAGTGATGACTGTGTAACAGTCTGATGGCCTTGAGATAGAAACTGTTTTTAAGTCTCTCGGTCCCAGCTTTGATGCACCTGTACTGACCTTGCCTTCTGGATGTTAGCGGGGTGAACAGGTAGTGGTTGTTGTCCTTGATTATCTTTTTGGCCTTCCTGTGACATCGGGTACTGTAGGTGTCCTGGAGGGCAGGTAGTTTGCCCCCGGTGATGCGTTGGGCAGACTGCACCACCCTGTGGAGAGCCTTGCAGTTGTAGGCGGTGCAGTTTCCATACCAGGCGGTGATACAGCCCGACAGGATAATCTCAATTGTGCTGTACAAGTTTGTGAGGGTTTTAGATGCCAAGCCAAATTTCTTCAGCCTCCTGAGGTTGAAAAGGTGCTGTTGTGCCTTCTTCACCACACTGTCTGGGTGAGAGGACCATTTCAGTGTCCGTGACGTGTATGCCGAGGAACTTGAAACTTTCCACCTTCTCCACAACTGTTCTGTTGATGTGGATAGGGGGGTGCTCCCTCTGCTGTTTCCTGAAGTCCACGATCATCTCCTTTGTTTTATTGACGTTGAATGAGAGGTTGTTTTCCTGACACCATACTCTGAGTGCCCTCACCTCCTCTGTGTAGGCTGTCTCATCGTTGTTGGTAATCAAGCCCACTACTGTTATGTCATCTGCAAACTTGATGATTGAGTTGGAGGCATGCATGACCACGCAGTCATGGGTGAACAGGGAGTACAGAAGGGGGCTGAGCATCCACCCTTGTGGGGCCCCAGCGTTGATTATCAGCAAAGTGGAGATGTTGTTTCCTACTTTCACCAGCTGGGGGTGGCCCATCAGAAAATCCAGGACCCAATTGCACAGGGCGGGGTTGAGACCCAGGGCCTCGAGCCCCGTCGCGGACCAGGATGTCTTGCTCCCAGACAGACTAAATAACTTTTTTGCTTGCTTTGAGGACAATACAGTGCCATTGACACGGCCCGCTACCAAAACCTGCGGGCTCTCCTTCACTGTAGCCGAGGTGAGTAAAACATTTAAACGTATTAACCCTCGCAAGGCTGCAGGCCCAGACGGCATTCCCAGCCGCGTCCTCAGAGCATGCGCAGACCAGCTGGCTGGTGTGTTTAAGGACATATTCAATCAATCCTTATCCCAGTCTGCTGTTCCCACATGCTTCAAGAGGGCCACCATTGTTCCTGTTCCCAAGAAAGCTAAGGTAACTGAGCTAAACGACTACCGCCCCGTAGCACTCACTTCCGTCATCATGAAGTGCTTTGAGAGACTAGTCAAGGACCATATCACCTCCACCCTACCTGACACCCTAGACCCACTCCAATTTGCTTACCGACCCAATAGGTCCACAGACGACGCAATTGCAACCACACTGCACACTGCCCTAACCCATCTGGACAAGAGGAATACCTATGTGAGAATGCTGTTCATCGACTACAGCTCAGCATTTAACACCATAGTACCCTCCAAACTCGTCATCAAGCTCGAGACCCTGGGTCTCGACCCCGCCCTGTGCAACTGGGTCCTGGACTTCCTGACGGGCCGCCCCCAGGTGGTGAGGGTAGGTAACAACATCTCCACCCCGCTGATCCTCAACACTGGGGCCCCACAAGGGTGCGTTCTGAGCCCTCTCCTGTACTCCCTGTTCACCCACGACTGCGTGGCCATGCACGCCTCCAACTCAATCATCAAGTTTGCGGACGACACTACAGTGGTAGGCTTGATTACCAACAACGATGAGACGGCCTACAGGGAGGAGGTGAGGGCCCTCGGAGTGTGGTGTCAGGAAAATAACCTCACACTCAACGTCAACAAAACAAAGGAGATGATTGTGGACTTCAGGAAACAGCAGAGGGAGCACCCCCCTATCCACATCGACGGGACAGTAGTGGAGAAGGTGGAAAGTTTTAAGTTCCTCGGTGTACACATCACGGACAAACTGAATTGGTCCACCCACACAGACAGCGTTGTGAAGAAGGCGCAGCAGCGCCTCTTCAACCTCAGGAGGCTGAAGAAATTCGGCTTGTCACCAAAAGCACTCACAAACTTCTACAGATGCACAATCGAGAGCATCCTGTCGGGCTGTATCACCGCCTGGTACGGCAACTGCTCCGCCCACAACCGTAAGGCTCTCCAGAGGGTAGTGAGGTCTGCACAACGCATCACCGGGGGCAAACTACCTGCCCTCCAGGACACCTACACCACCCGATGTCACAGGAAGGCCATAAAGATCATCAAGGACAACAACCACCCGAGCCACTGCCTGTTCACCCCGCTATCATCCAGAAGGCGAGGTCAGTACAGGTGCATCAAAGCAGGGACCGAGAGACTGAAAAACAGCTTCTATCTCAAGGCCATCAGACTGTTAAACAGCCACCACTAACATTTAGTGGCCGCTGCCAACATACTGACTCAACTCCAGCCACTTTAATAATGGGAATTGATGGAAATTATGTAAAAATGTATCACTAGCCACTTTAAACAATGCCACTTAATATAATGTTTACATACCCTACATTACTCATCTTATATGTATATGTATATACTGTACTGTATATCATCCACTGCATCTTGCCATCTTTATGTAATACATGTATCACTAGCCACTTTAAACTATGCCACTTTATGTTTACATACCCTACATTACTCATCTCATATGTATAGACTGTACTCTATACCATCTACTGCATCTTGCCTATGCCGTTCTGTACCATCACTCATTCATATATCTTTATGTACATATTCTTTATCCCTTTACACTTGTGTGTATAAGGTAGTAGTTGTGGAATTGTTAGGTTAGATTACTTGTTGGTTATTACTGCATTGTCGGAACTAGAAGCACAAGCATTTCACTACACTCGCATTAACATCTGCTAACCATGTGTATGTGACAAATAAAATTCGATTTGATTTGATTTGATTAATGTTGAGCTTGGAGGGTACTATGGTGTTGAATGATGAGCTGTAGTCAACGAACAGCATTCTTACATAGGTATTCCTCTTGTCCAGATGGAATAAGGCAGTGTGACGGCGATTGCATTGTCTGTGGACCTATTGGGGTGGTATGCAAATTGAAGTGGGTCTAGGGTGGCAGGTAACGTGGAGGTGATATGATCCTTGACCAAAGCACTTCATGAGGACAGAAGTGAGTACTGCGGGGTGATAGTCATTAAGTTCAGTTATCTTTGCCTTCTTGGGTACAGGGACAATGGTGGCCATCTTGATGCATGTGGGGACAGCAGACTGAGATAGGGAGAGATTGAATATGTCCGTAAACACACCAGCCAGCTGGTCTGCGCATGCTCTGAGGATGTGGCTAGGGATGCTGTCTGGGCTGGGAGCCTTGCAAGGGTTAATACGTTTAAATGTGTTACTCACGTCGGCCACGGAGAAGGAAAGGGGGGGGGGGCGCAGTCCTTGGTAGCGGACGCATTGGTAGCGCTGTATTATCCTCAAAGCGGGCAAAGATGTTGTAGTCCGTGATTGCCTGTAGACCCTGCCACGTACGTCTCATGTCTGAGCCGTTGAATTTCGACTCCACTTTCTTTCCTTATACCAACATTTCACTTGTTTGATTGCTTTGCGGAGTAAATAACTACACTGTTTATATTCTGCCATATTCCCAGTCATCTTTACATGGTTAAAAGCGGTGGTTTGTGCTTTCAGTTTTGCTCAAATGCCACCATCTATCCATGGTTTCTGGTTAGGGTAGGTTTTAATAGTCACAGTGGGTACAACATCTCCAATGCACTTCCTTATAAAGTCACCGAATCAGCATATAAATCAATGTTATTCTCTGAGGCTACCTAGATCATTTCCCAGTTTGTGTGATCAAAACAATCTTGAAGTGTGGATTCCGATTGGTCAGACCAGCGTTGAATAGTTCTTGTCATGGGCACATCCTGTTTGAGTTTGTGCCTATAGGACGGTAGTAGCAAAATGGAGTCGTGGTCGAAAATGCCGAAGGGAGGGCGGGGGAGGGCCTTGTATGCATCGCAGAAGTTAGAGTAGCAGTGATCCAGTGTATTGCCTGCACGAGTGCTACACTCAATATGCTGGTAGAATTTAGGTAGCCTTGTTCTCAAATTTGCTTCGTTAAAATCCCCAGCTACAACAAATGCAGCCTCAGGATATATGGAATCCAGTTTGCATAGAGTCCAGGGAAGTTTCTTGAGTGCCGTCGTGGTATCAGCTTGAGGGGAGATTTACATGGCTGTGACAATCACTGATGAGAATTATTTTGGGAGATAATATGGTCGGCATTTGATGTGTTATCATATAAGACGCGCATTGATGTATGTAATGTATGTTTGAATCACCAAAAGGTGTATATATATATTTATATAGTGTATATTCTTTGCATACAGTACATTTATCGTCTTGGCACTGTAAAACATATTGTGGCCGGAAATCCTTTAGAAATGGTCATTACTGGTTATGATTGGTTTACGGGATCATCAAGCCCCAGGTACAGAGTGCATTGTGACAGTCAACATGCATGAATAAACCCTACATCATGTTATTGGTGCTCATGGGAGCTGAATTTTCCACCTGATTTTCATGTTCTAAGAGGCTGCTCCTTTTAGCTTAACCTTACAATGAGCTGGAGGATACTGTGGTTAGGGGATGAAGAGTAAAGTAAAGATGAATGATATGATATCACTTTCCTTAGGAGTGAATAACACTTTTTCTGCCTTTGTGGAGAAAGATGAAACATATCTTGGATAGCCCATATATGGGTAATGCTACTGCCATAAAAGAGTCCAGAACTTTAAAAGACATTTGCATTAGTGCTGTCATGTTACAACTTTAAGACAGGTTATCAAGAACGTCCAAGGCATATCTCAATTGACATTTGTTCTAAAAAGGTAGAGTAGGAAAATACTTAAGAGGGTTGTCATAAGAATGTATTTAAAGGGAATTCAAAGTAAATTCTCAAAAAAAAATTACATTTTTTTTTGATGATAGCTGTATCTGAGAATGCACGTGCTGCCAATGTATTTCACCTCAGGAAACTGCACAAGCTGGTCCACAGATTGCCGCTTAGGCCAAGCGCCACAGAGAAGATTCTAGTCCTGCATTCTCCCTTCCTGTCAAGCATGGTGAGCAAAATGGCCTTTTTGCTAATTATTTGGCACACCAATCACCACTCTCACTCACTGGACAGCTCCACAGAATGTACAGTCACTGCCAAAGACAGTCTGTGGGAAAGCAGGGCAAACATTTCTGGTATGGGACAGAATCTCACCTAGGAGCAACAGCACCTCTCATGCTTTCAGTTTTGACATTTACACATCTCAGTTTGACAGAAAACAACTTCCCCTTGAATCAGTCAGGAGATTACAGCATGTCAAATACTAGTACAGTATTGCTACAGAAATCTATAACAGTACTGTGTCCCAAATTAAGTAAACAATATTTGATTATGAAAGTAGAGTAGTTAAAGGATGAGTGTTTTTCTCTTGTCTTTGTTGACCTTTTTACCTTTGTGTTTAATTTGTAAGATTGGACCATTCTGTGATGAACGGGAGGATAGTATAGTGAGCACTCATCCTCTCTGTGTGGCAACACAGGGGTTTTCAAAGACCTTCAAAATGCTTACACGGAGATGGCTCCCAGTTTTAAACTTATCAGCCATGACAAGTGGTCATCAAGGCCCATTGAACTTGTGGTTGCCAGGGGCTGTTCCATGGAGGCAATTTAATGTACAAATCCTACACACTAAGGCAGGGGTGTCAAACTCATTTTGATCCAGGGGCTGCATTCGGTCTTCAACAAGGTCTGGAGGGCTGCACTGAAAATGTGTTATATTTCCTCATCTTCAAAATGTTTTTTTATTTTTTATTTTCTATGCTCCCTGAGAGTCTAGCTTTCATTTCTGTGATTATTAGTGCACTGGACACAGTCAAGAAACTGAATGAATGTACAGTAGGTCCATTATAATTTCTATTGACTTAAACCACCTTAGGCCGGATTGGACCCCCTCAAGTCTGTAACAGACAATAACACTGGTCCTTTCAGTCAATTGTTGAGTGAATGCAAGCCGTTCTGTATCCACGCAATGTTCTGAGGAATCACGGATGATTGGCATTTCAACAAAATGTGTCAAATGTAATAATAAAAGTATGACCCTCACGTTATATAATTTAGACATTTATTGGCCATTCAGCTAACACTGACAACACATATGCAATAAATGCATTTTCATAGATAGCATTATATGATACAGATATAATACAAAATCAATACATAATAGGAAACAAGATAAGAAAGCACAACAGTCTATGAGCTGAGCTGTGTCTGTGCTGTCTTCAGTGTTCTGGATTCCCTAAACGTGTCCCTCAGAGGGAGAAGTGACAGCTGAGATTTAAATGGAGTCTATGTCAGTTCTACTTGAAGGTTATCTCTTTCCACTAATCTGATGAGATTCACACTCCTCCCTTCCCCCATCTTATCGCCTCATTCCTACAGCAGCAGGTGCTGTCAACCCAGTTTCCTCTCTCCAGTGTCAGACGTCATTTTCAGGTAGATGTCCATTGCTGTCGGATATCAGTCAGAGCCTACAGCACAGTCATATTAATGCAATTTGGATCTGACTCCACAAGGATCCATGAGCCAAAATATATGATAGGACATTTATCCTATTTGACCTGAGAATCCCTTTGGAATGGTGATGTTTCTATCAAAATGTGTTTTTGCAATGTGTGAAAAAACACTGATCTATAAGTGCTAGCTAGGCTATAGAGGTAAGAAAATATTGCTAAGTAATAACCAAATCAAATGGGTGTGCAGGAATAGAATGCACAATCAATGCAGTAGTTACCAATATACATTGTTGTGAGGTAGGCCCTCTTGGTGGATGTGCAGTGTGGAGGCAGACCAGGACTGTTGATCACCTAAAAATAAAAACATTATTGAGAGTTTGTGGTCTGTTTCCAATCATGCATTGGTTTGTGATATAGCAAACGAGAAGACCAGTGGCCATTTTAGCACGTACAGTTGAAGTCAGAAGTTTACATACACCTTAGCCAAATACATTTGAACTCAGTTTCACAATTCCTGACATTTAATCCTAGTAAAAATTCCCTGTTTTAGGTCAGCTCAGATCACCACTTTATTTTAAGAATGTGAAATGTCAGAATAATAGTAGAGAGAATGATTTATTTCAGCTTTTATTTCTTTCATCACATTCCCAGTTGGTCAGAAGTTTACATACACTCAATTAGTATTTGGTAGCATTGCCTTTAAATTGTTTAACTTGGGTCAAATGTTTTGGGTAGCCTCCAACAAGCTTCACAATAAGTTGGGTGAATTTTGGCCCATTCCTCCTGACAGAGCTGGTGTAACTGAATCAGGTTTGTAGGCCTCCTTGCTCTCACACGCTTTTTCAGTTCTGCCCACAAATTTTCTATAGGATTGAGGTCAGGGCTTTGTGATAGCCACTCCAATACCTTGACTTTGTTGTCCTTAAGCCATTTTGCCCCAAATTTGGAAGTATGCTTGGGGTCATTTGCGAGACCCATTTGTGACCAAGCTTTAACTTCCTGACTGATGTCTTGAGATGTTGCTTCAATATATCCACATAATTTTGCTTGCTCATCTATTTTGTGAAGTGCACCAGTCCATTCTGCAGCAAAGCACCCCACAACATGATGCTGCCACCTACGTGCTTCACGGTTGGGATGGTGTTCTTCGGCTTGCAAGCATCCCCCCAAACATAACGATGGTCATTATAGCCAAACAGTTTTATTTTTGTTTCATCAGACTAGAGGATATTTCTCCAAAAATAACTATCTTTGTCCCCATGTGCAGTTGCAAACCGTAGTCTGGATTTTTATGGCGGTTTTGGAGCACTGGCTTCTTCCTTGCTGAGCGGCCTTTCAGGTTATGTCGATACAAGACTCGTTTTACTGTGGATATAGGTACTTTTGTACCTGTTTCCTCCAGCATCTTCACAATGTCCTTTGCTGTTGTTCTAGGATTGATTTCCAAGCTGTTTAAAAGGCACAGTCAACTTAGTGTATGCACATTTCTGACACAATGAATTATAAGTGAAATAATCTGTAAACAATTGTTGGAAAATGTACTTGTGTCATGCACAAACTAGATGTCCTAAACGACTTGCCAAAACTATAGTTTGTTAACAACAATGTGTGAAGTGGTTGAAAAACGAGTTTTTAAAATATTTTTTTATATTTTTATATTTTTTAAATGTTACCCCCTTTTTCTCTTCAATTTCGTGGTATCCAATTGTTAGTAATTACTATCTTGTCTCATCGCTACAACTCCCATACGGGCTTGGGAGAGACGAAGGTCGAAAGCCATGCGTCCTCCGAAACACAACCCAACCAAGCCGCACTGCTTCTTAACACAGCGCGCATCCAACCCGGAAGCCAGCCACACCAATGTGTCGGAGGAAACACCGTGCACCTGGCAACCTTGGTTAGCGCGCACTGCGCCCAGCCGCCACAGGAGTCGCTGGTGCGCGATGGGACAAGGATATCCCTACCGGCCAAACCCTCCCTAACCCGGACAACTGTGCGTCGCCCCACAGACCTCCCGGTCGCGGCCGGCTGCGACAGAGCCTGTGCGCGAACTCAGAATCTCTGGTGGCACAGCTAGCGCTGCGATGCAGTGCCCTAGACCACTGCGCCACCCGGGAGGCCCCGAAAAAAGTTTTAATGACTCCAACCTAGGTGTATGTAAACTTTTGACTTCAACATTACAACTTGGTGGGGCAAACTCCCCAATACACAACACGACACTAAATAATACATGAATTGCTTTATAACGGTGACAAACAGTGCCCACCAATTGTTAGGGCCTACATAAAGCAGAGCTTTCTTTTCAGCACCCTGGAGTGAATCCACCGTTACACCTGGCTATCAGCTGAGCCTTGTCTGGCAGCGAAACAGTTCATTCAGCCTTATTTACTGCCTTTAAAAAAACATAGCTGATATGGCTGACTTGCTTTAACCAAATGTGGTTTCTACTGACAATTGAGATGTACAAACTATGACATAAGGGAACGATGAGCGGATAAGAGTCAATCCGTCATTTCGATTAAGCCATTAATACACATACACATAATTTCCAAGATGGCATAGCAGTCAGACGTCTTTTTGTCCTCGTCTTGTCGTGTCCCGTATATATATATATTTACACCTTTCTTCGCATATCTTTTATATATTTTATTTTCCAAAAACTCAACTTCAAAACACTTTCCTGCAACCCGCCCCACCAATTAAAACAAATAAAGTATTATTTACCTCAAATCTGAAATCCACAATAGAAGCTAGCCAGAAGCTAACCAGAAGCTAATTAGAAGCTAACCAGAAGCTAACCAGCAGCTAGCCAGAAGCTAACCAGAAGCTAGCCAGAAAATAACCAGAAGCTAGCCAGAAGCTAACCAGAAGCTAACCAGCAGCTAGCCAGAAGCTAAACAGAAGCTAGCCAGAAGCTAACCAGCAGCTAGCCAGAAGCTAACCAGAAGCTAGCCAGAAAATAACCAGAAGCTAGCCAGAAGCTACCCAGAAGCTAGCCAGAAGCTACCCAGAAGCTAGCCAGTTTACTGGCTAACGTTAGTATTTCAGCTAACCACGGTTTGTGGTCATCAGCTATTCCTTTAGCTCGACAATCTATCGCCACTTTTGTACAACGCGACTCAGACCAGAACACACCGGACCTATTTTTCTCCATATCCCCGGATTTCAACCGCAAGATCTGGACATTTACACTTGTATTTCACAGCTAGCTAGCTGCTACCCGTGTGTCTATTGGCTTACGTCGATCCCGGAGCAATTATTCCGGAGCTAGCCAGCTGAAGAGTTCCATCAGCCACTCCTGGGCTACAATCACCTATCCGGACCCGTTTTACTGCCAATGCGGAGCCCCACTGGGCCTTCACGACTGGACTACCGACGTTATCTGCCCGAGGGAGTTATCCAACTGGCACCTCCGTCGCGACGTTACCTGAACGCCCATCTGGGGCCCGCTAATCGTTAGCTGTCTTATCGGCTGCTATCTGAATAAGTCTATCGGACAATTTTTATTGAATTTTTTCTTGGGTCACTATAACTATATCTATTTTGCCAATTGGATTGATCCCCTCTACCACACGGAACCCCACTAATCTACCGACGGAAACGCATGAGGTGGCTAAAAACAGCCCTCCATCCTATGCTAGCTTGCTACCGATGGCCCGGCTAGCTGTCTGAATCGCTGTGTCCCCAACCAACCTCTACTCACTGGACCCTTATGATCACTTGAATAAGCATGCCTCTCCTTAATGTCAATATGCCTTGTCCATTGCTGTTCTGGTTAGTGTTTATTGGCTTATTTCACTGTAGATCCTCTAGCCCTGCTCACTATACCTTATCCAACCTTTCAGTTTCACCACCCACACATGCGATGACAACACCTGGTTTCAATGATGTTTCTAGAGACAATATCTCTCATCATCACTCAATACCTAGGTTTACCTCCACTGTATTCACATCCTACCATACCTTTGTCTGTACATTATACCTTGAAACTATTTTATCGCCCCCAGAAACTTCCTTTTAGTCTCTGTTCTAGACGTTCTAGACGACCAATTCTCATAGCTTTAAGCCGTACCCTTATCCTACTTCTCCTCTGTTCCGCTGGTGATGTAGAGGTGAATCCAGGCCCTGCAGTGCCTAGCTCCACTCCTATTCCCCAGGCGCTCTCTTTTGATGACTTCTGTAACACGAATAGCCTTGGTTTCATGAATGTTAACATTAGAAGCCTCCTGCTTTAGCACACTCTGCCAACCCAAATGTTCTAGCCGTGTCTGAATTCTGGCTTAGGAAAACCACAAAAAAATCTGACATTTTCATCCCTAACTACAACATTTTCAGACAAGATAGAACGGCCAAAGGGGGCGGTGTTGCAATCTACTGCAAGGATAGCCTGCAGGGTTCTGTCCTACTATCCAGGTCTGTACCCAAACAATTTGAACTTCTACTTTTAAAAATCCACCTCTCTAAAAACAAGTCTCTCACCGTTGCCGCCTGCTATAGACCACCCTCTGCCCCCAGCTGTGCTCTGGACACCATATGTGAACTGATTGCCCCCCATCTATCTTCAGAGCTCGTGCTGCTAGGCGACCTAAACTGGAACATGCTTAACACCCCAGCCATCCTACAATCTAAGCTTGATGCCCTCAATCTCACACAAATGATCAATGAACCAACCAGGTACCACCCCAAAGATGTAAACACGGGCACCCTCATAGATATCATCCTAACCAACTTGCCCTCTAAATACACCTCTGCTGTTTTCAACCAAGATCTCAGCGATCACTGCCTCATTGCCTGCATCCGTAATGGGTCAGCAGTCAAACGACCTCCACTCATCACTGTCAAACGCTCCCTGAAACACTTCAGCGAGCAGGCCTTTCTAATCGACCTGGCCGGGGTATCCTGGAAGGATATTGATCTCATCCCGTCAGTAGAGGATGCCTGGTTATTTTTTAAGAATGCCTTCCTCACCATCTTAAATAAGCATGCCCCATTCAAGAAATGTAGAACCAGGAACAGATATAGCCCTTGGTTCTCTCCAGACCTGACTGCCCTTAACCAACACAAAAACATCCTATGGCGTTCTGCATTAGCATCGAACAGCCCCCGTGATATGCAACTTTTCAGGGAAGCTAGAAACCAATATACACAGGCAGTTAGAAAAGCCAAGGCTAGCTTTTTCAAGCAGAAATTTGCTTCCTGTAACACAAATTCAGAAAAGTTCTGGGACACTGTAAAGTCCATGGAGAATAAGAACACCTCCTCCCAGCTGCCCACTGCACTGAAGATAGGAAACACTGTCACCACCAATAAATCCACAATAATTGAGAATTTCAATAAGCATTTTTCTACGGCTGGCCATGCTTTCCACCTGGCTACCCCTACCCCGGTCAATAGCACTGCACCCCCCACAGCTACTCGCCCAAGCCTTCCCCATTTATCCTTCTCCCAAATCCAGTCAGCTGATGTTCTGAAAGAGCTGCAAAATCTGGACCCCTACAAATCAGCCGGGCTAGATAATCTGGACCCTTTCTTTCTAAAATTATCTGCTGAAATTGTTGCCACCCCTATTACTAGCCTGTTCAACCTCTCTTTCGTGTCGTCTGAGATTCCCAAAGATTGGAAAGCAGCTGCGGTCATCCCCGTCTTCAAAGGGGGGGACACTCTTGACCCAAACTGCTACAGACCTATATCTATCCTACCCTGCCTTTCTAAAGTCTTTGAAAACCAAGTCAACAAACAGATTACCGACCATTTCGAATCCCACCATACCTTCTCCGCTATGCAATCTGGTTTCAGAGCTGGTCATGGGTGCACCTCAGCCACGCTCACGGTCCTAAACGATATCTTAACCGCCATCGATAAGAAACAATACTGTGCAGCCGTATTCATTGACCTGGCCAAGGCTTTCGACTCTGTCGAAAACACATCCTCATCGGCAGACTCGACAGCCTTGGTTTCTCAAATGATTGCCTTGCCTGGTTCACCAACTACTAGCGGACCAAACTAATGCACAGTACACTGTGGCCTGAGCCAGTTATCACTTTTGTTTTCTATTCTTTTTAAAAACGTTTTTTAATAAGATAGAGTTCAGTGTGTCAAATCGGAGGGTCTGTTGTCCGGGTCTCTGGCAGTCTCCATGGGGGTGCCACAGGGTTCAATTCTTGGACGGACTCTCTTCTCTGTATACATCAATGATGTCGTTCTTGCTGCTGGTGAGTCTCTGATCCACCTCTACGCAGACGACACCATTCTGTATACTTCTGGCCCTTCTTTGGACACTGTGTTAACAACCCTCCAGGCGAGCTTCAATGCCATACAACTCTCCTTCCGTGGCCTCCAATTGCTCTTAAATACAAGTAAAACTAAATGCATGCTCTTTAACCGATCGCTGCCTGCACCTGCCCGCCTGTCCAACATCACTACTCTGGACGGCTCTGACTTAGAATATGTGGACAACTACAAATACCTAGGTGTCTGGTTAGACTGTAAACTCTCCTTCCAGACTCACATCAAACATCTCCAATCCAAAGTTAAATCTAGAATTGGCTTCCTATTCCGCAACAAAGCATCCTTCACTCATGCTGCCAAACATACCCTTGTAAAACTGCCCATCCTACCAATCCTCGACTTCGGTGATGTCATTTACAAAATAGCCTCCAATACCCTACTCAATAAATTGGATGCAGTCTATCACAGTGCCATCCGTTTTGTCACCAAAGCCCCATATACTACCCATCACTGCGACCTGTATGCTCTCGTTGGCTGGCCCTCGCTTCATACTCGTCGCCAAACCCACTGGCTCCAGGTCATCTACAAGACCCTGCTAGGTAAAGTTCCCCCTTATCTCAGCTCGCTGGTGACCATAGCAGCACCCACCTGTAGCACGCGCTCCAGCAGGTATATCTCTCTGGTCACCCCCAAAACCAATTCTTCCTTTGGCCGCCTCTCCTTCCAGTTCTCTGCTGCCAATGACTGGAACGAACTACAAAAATCTCTGAAACTGGAAACACTTATCTTCCTCACTAGCTTTAAGCACCAGCTGTCAGAGCAGCTCACAGATTACTGCACCTGTACATAGCCCATCTATAATTCAGCCCAAACAACTACCTCTTTCCCTACTGTATTAATTAATTTATTTATTTTGCTCCTTTGCACCCCATTATTTATATCTCTACTTTGCACATTCTTCCACTGCAAATCTACCATTCCAGTGTTTTACTTGCTATCTTGTATTTACTTCGCCACCATGGCCTTTTTTTTGTTGCCTTCACCTCCCTTATCTCACCTCACTTGCTCACATTGTATATATACTTATTCTTCTACTGTATTATTGACTGTATGTTTGTTTTACTCCATGTGTAACTCTGTGTTGTTGTATGTGTCGAACTGCTGTGCTTTATCTTGGCCAGGTCGCAATTGTAAATGAGAACTTGTTCTCAACTTGCCTACCTGGTTAAATAAAGGTGAAATAAAAAATGCATAAATAAAAATTAATAAGCAAGCTAAGACGGACGTAGTCTGTATATCTATTTCTTCAGCACTTTTGAAATGTACAGTGACAGAATTCAGACCATGGGCCGTTCTTATAGTTTTTACCCTGAACACCAAGTCAGAGCCGTAGGATAAATAAAGGGGGCATATAAGCAGACAATGAAATCTCTTTCAATATTCAATGATGACATTTTTCTAAAACAGGCTATAGGTTACATGTGCACCACCAAGTCAGAACAGTAGGCTGTTATGAGGGGAAAAGGGACCAACTTATTGAGGCACATGGCTACTAACAGCTTACTACACAACATACACCTAGTATTACTTTCTTAGCTACAGTATACATATCTCCCTGGCATATTACATCCTTTATGAAGCAGCATTCAACACATTTTTTGGACTCACCTTGTGCTGTGCTCACTTGAACAGGAAGGTGGCGCAGTGGTCCTTCTTGTGGGTACATTTTGTCAGCAAACTTTGTCATCGAAGTCTGGCATTCTCTGGAACTCTGAGAAACAAAAAAGGTTGAATCATAATCTCAGTGATCTTCAGGTAGGAGCTGTAGAAAGAGGACCTAGTTCCCAACTTGGAATTCTGAGTTGGATGACTGTTCAAAACGTATTTTCCCAGTTGGACCTCATTTTCCCCCCAGAGTTTCCAATTGTCTTGGACTCACTGAAGTCTGAGATTTCCCAGTTCTGAGTTTCCAGTTGTTTTGAACGCAGCAGAAGTCATGCTGGATTGACAGCATGGTCAATGTATTCAACCTTTTCTGGCCCATTGTGTTGCATGTGAATGTCTATTCTTTAAAGCTTGGAAAAGAGACCCTTAAACCCAGACTTGGACCACGCACCCTCCCCACTGAATAGCAGGCTAGTGATTGCTTTGCAACACTTGAAGTTAGCCACTGATTCCTTCCAAACTCATTATTGAATTTGCGATTTCCAACTTGTTGTGTAGTGTTTATGTCCAATGGCCAATGAGTACCCATACGTTTTATCTATATATTTTTCGCATACACGGATATGGTGACTGAGTTCACAAGGAAGTGTATTGGAGATGTAGTACCCACTGTGACTATTAAAACCTACCCTAACCAGAAACCGTTGATAGATGGTCGCATTCGCGCAAAACTGATAAAGCGAAAGGACCGGTAACATGGCAGAATATAAACAGTGCAGTTATTCACTCCACAAGGCAATCAAACAAGCTAAACGTCAGTATAGAGATAAAGTGGAGCTGCAATTCAACGGCTCAGACATGAGAAGTATGTGGCAGAGGCTACAGACTATCACAGACTACAAAAGGAAAACGAGCCACGTCGCCGAGACCGACGTCTTGCTTCCGGACAGGCTAAACACATTCTTCACACGCTTTGAGGATAACACAGTGCCACCGACGCAGCCCGCTACCAAGGACTATGGGCTCTCCTTCTCCGTGGCCGACATGAGTAAAACATTTAAATGTGTAAACCCTCACAGGGCTGCCGGTCCAGATGGCATCCCTAGCCTGGTCCTCAGAGCATGCGCAGACCAGCTGGCTGGTGTGTTTATGGGCATATTCAATCTCTCCCTATCCCAGTCTGCTGTCCCCACATGCTTCAAGATGGCCACCATTGTTCCTGTACCCAAGAAGGCAAAGGTAACTGAACTTAATATCTATCACCCCGTAGCACTCACCTATGTCATCATGAAGTGCTTTGAGAGACAAAGATCATATCACCTCTACCGTACCTGCTACCCTAGACCCACTTCAATTTGCTTACCGCCGCAATAGATCCACAGACGATGCAATCACCTCCACTCTGCACACTGCTCTATCCCATTTGGACAAGAGGAATACCTATGTAAGAATGCTGTTCATTGACTGTAGCTCAACATTCAACACCATAGTACCCTCCAAGCTCATCACTAAGCTCAAGGCCCTGTGTCTGAACCCTGCCCAGTGCAACTGGGTCTTGGACTTCCTGACGGGCCACCCCCAGGTGGTGAAGGTAGGAAACGTCTCCTCTACTCCACTGATCTTCAACACTGGGGGTGGCCCGTAAGGGTGCATGCTCAGCCCCCTCCTGTACTCCCTGTTCACCCATAACTGCGTGGCCAAGCACGCCTCCAACTCAATCATCAAGTTTGCAGACACAACGGTAGTTGGCTTGATTATTAACGATGACGAGACAGCCTACATGGAGGAGGTGAGGGCTCTGGGAGTGTGGTGCCTGGAAAATAACCTCTCACTCAACGTCAACAAAACAAAGGAGATGATCATGGACTTGAGGAAAAAGCAGAGGGTGCACCCCCTTTCTACATAGACGAGACCGCAGTGGAGAAGGTGGAAAGTTTCAAGTTTCTTGGGGTACACATAACTGACAAACTGAAATGGACCACCAACACAGACAGTGTGGTGAAGGCGCAACAGAGTCTCTTCAACCTCAGGAGGCTGAAGAAATTTGGCTTGTCACCTAAAACCCTCACAAAATTTACAGATGCACAATTGAAAGCATCCTGTCGGGCTGTATCACGGCCTGGTACGGCAACTGCAATGCCCGCAACCGCAAGGCTCTCCAGAGGGTGGTGCAGTCTGCCCAACGCATTACCGGGGCAAAATACCTGCCCTCCAGGACACCTACAGCAACGATGTCACAGGAAGGCCAAAAAGATCATCAAGGACATCATCCACCCGAGCCACTGCTTGTTCACCCCGCTATCATCCAGAAGGCAAGGTTAGTACAGGTGCATCAAAGCTGGGACCGAGAGACTTAAAAACAGCTTCTATCTCAAGGCCATCAGACTGTTAAACAGCCATCACTAACACAGAGAGGCTGCTGCCTATATACAGAATCAAAATCATTGGCCACTTTAATAAATGGATCACTAGTCATTTTAATAATGTTTACATATCTAGCATTACTCATCTCATATGTATATACTGTATTATATACTATTCTACGGTATATTAGTCACTTAATAATGCTTACAAATCTTGCATTACTCATCTCCTATGTATATACTGTTTTTATATACTATTGTCATGACGCTGGCCTGGGGGTAGGTTTATGACAGTCATAAATACCTCTCCCCCCTTTTTCCTCTCTCTACCCTACTGATGTGACTATTGAAAATCCCTTGGTTAACATAGAGATTCTGGGAACATCAGAAGGTGGGGTAAATGAACCATATTTTGGTAATCCAACCAGTTGAACATATGCGTTGGTACTTAATGAATATGATGTCAGTTTGGTTGTCATCTGAGATATTCTCATCAATCATAGGATGACAAACTCTACAGTGGAAAGTCTACACATTATAGTTATCAGATTCACATGGAATTGTTGTGCAATTTAAATGTTTGAATATGAAATTATTTGTGATGGGATAAAATGTGATATTAGCTTCTAAAATGTGAGATTTGGGTTTTCATGAGTGAATTAGGCCCGACTCAGTGGCCCGCCCACGTGAAGAGACATTGGTTATAAACTATGAAACACGCCCTCCTCTCCCTTCCTATATAAAGCCTTGACGACAATATAACTATCTGTTCCGGGTACATTAGGATGATGATCCGATGTCAGAAGGGTTCAGATAATAACTACAGAACGAAGCCAACCTCAGCGTGAGCTTTGGTTGCAAATAGTATGAACTTTGAACTCTTATTCACTACAGAAGTGATACCTCCTAGCCGTTGAGTTAGCAACAGCAGCTGCAAACGTGGGCTAGGAAAGAACAGACATAGTATCCAGTCTACCACACAACGACGATATTACAACATATCCAATCTACCACCAGAGACATTCTTCAAAGGACAAAGGACTCTGTTAGGCAACACGCCCTTCCATCTACCACCAACCTACCGAAGCGCAGCTCAGAGTAAATATTTATTGCATTTTCCTTTTCCAAATGGGCGGTAACTTAGAATGCATAAGATTCTGTATTTACGATAGAGTACTTGCCTATGGCCCGATAGAGACATCGCTTCTCCCTTTGTTCTTCAGTCTTCCCGCTCTTTCACTCAAACCCAGCCCCCTTTCATTTGGGTAACCAGCTGTCATATCTGTTCCGTCCGCTAGGGACGTTTTCCTTTATGACGTAATTTGTAATCAAGGTATGATTCATTCTGTGTATATGTAATTCTGTGTGATTAGTTAGGTATTTAGTAAATAAATTATTAAACAATAGAAGAAAAACAGCAGAGGGGCTAATAATCTTGGAGATGGGAAATGGTCCAATAAACCGGGGGAGAGTTTGCGCTATTCCACCCGTAGGGGCAGATCCCGGGTGGTTAGCCAAACCTTCTGCCCGAGACGATACCGGGGAGCCGGGGTTCGATGGTGATCCACCTGTCGTCGATACCTGGAGGTGGTCTTGAGGAGGGCCGTCCGGGCTCTCCTCCAGGTACGACGACCGCAGCGGACAAACATCTGAGCAGAAGGTACGCCGACCTCTTCCTTCTGCTCGGGGAAGAGCGGGGGCTGATACCCCAGGGAACACTCAAATGGAGATAGGCCCGCGGCAGAGCAGGGAAGGGTGTTGTGCGAGTACTTGACCCACATCAGCTGCTGGCTCCAGGAGGTTGGGTTGGCGGAGACCAGGCAGCGCAGAGTAGTCTCAAGATCCTGGTTGCCTCCCTCGCTCCGACTGGAAGCCAGAGGACAGGCTGGCCGACGACCCATTGAGGGCACACAACACCTTCCAGAACCGGTTCGAGAACTGAGGCCCCCGGTCAGAAACCATGTCCACGGGCAGTCCATGGATCCGGAAGACGTGCTGCACCATGAGCTGGGCCGTCTCCTTGGCCGAGGGTAGTTTGGGGAGAGGAATGAAGTGAGCGGCCTTGGAAAACCGGTCGACGACTGTCAGGATGGCAGTGTTGCCCTCAGACAAAATCCAGGGATATATGGGACCAGGCCCGGTGAGGGACAGCAGTGTTTGCAGAAGACCAGCCAGAGTTTGCCGAGGAGTCTTATTCTGAGCACAGACCGTGCAGGCGGAGACAAACACGGCAACATCCGGAACCATCGTAGGCCACCAAAAGTGTTGTCGCACGAAGGCCAGGGTCCGACGGGTGCACGGAAGAATGGAAGAATGGGCCCACTCCAGGACCGCAGAGTGGACAGTGTCAGGCACGAACATTCGATTATCAGGGCCCCGCCCAGGGTTCGGCTGGGACCGCTGCGCCTCCCGGACCTGTTTCACTATACCCCAGTTGAGTGCCATCACCAGGCACGAGGTGGTCTCAGGCTCCGGGGTGGTACCCGTGGGGCTATAGCGGCGGCACAGTGCATCCGGCTTGACATTCTTGGATCAATCTGAGGGGAAGGAGGAGGGCTGAAGCTCAAAGACGAGGGCACAATGAGCTAGGAACGCCCAACAGTTGCTCGGCTCTCCATTGAAGTGTTCCAGAGGTGGTAAGCGGGGCTCCCGAGAAGAGAGCGTGACCGATGAGACGGCGCTGCTAGCAGCTGAGTCGCTGTGGGGTTACCACCGTGGTAGGTGGCCTCCCAGACAAACAATGGAATTGCGCCAGCAAACTGTCCAATGCCCGGTCTTGGCATTCAACCAACGTTAGGACTCCCTCCACAAGGCCACGAAGCAATTCCTCGTGCCTAAATACACAGGGGATAATGGGGAAGATGCACGACACCTGGAGGGGGGTGGAGACAATCACAAGGACAGGTGAAACAGATCAGGGTGTGACTTTTTTGCAATTACTTTTTTTTAAATTATTATTATTATTTTATTTTTTTCTTAAGGGGTGGATCAGCTTAATATTGCGGAAAGAATGTTGCTTCCAATGTAATTGTCTGCATCATTTCCAATCCCCCATATTTTTTTGGTAAATATATATATCCATACACGCATGCATACATATACAAATATATACATACACATACCTATATAGACATACATACTTTTTAAAAGAATATACCTTTATCATTATTCCCCGCAAACCCTACCACCAATCCCCCAATTGGAGTAAACTAATAAACACTTCTGCTTTTACCTTCAATTTATACATCTTATACACATTTTACAGACACAGTCTACTTTACAATAGTTCTCTCTTGTTTGTTCTTAGTCCTTCCTCTATTTCTGATGTCCATCCAGTTTGATTTCTATTTGTAACTATGCTATTTCACAAAAGTTCCGAACCTATATACATTTTACAGATCCCGTATGCTTTACATTGTTTATCTTGTTATTCGCGTGGGATCTGAAGCGCTGTAAGGAGGAACTCTCTCACTACAGATTCAAGAACTTCCCCTTCTTTCTCCTGGATACATGTAAGTACCAGATTCTCTCTCATTGATCTAGTTTGTATGTCCAGTAAGGCTTCCCTCAGAATGGCGTTCTCCTTTTTAATTTCATTAATTTCGGTTTCAATCTTATTGACTGTCCCTTTTAGCTTGTGTGTTTCCTTCTCCAATGTCACAGCTTTTTCATCACTCATCTCGAGGCTTGCCTTCAACTCTTTTATATCCTTACTAACTAATTCAAGTATACCCAGTTTGTCATTTATTGATTTTTAACAGATCGGTTTCGACCTTTACCATTCCCGGTGGTTAAAATATTAAATTGTCTGTGTCTGTAGAAGAGTCACGTTTGCGTTTTGAAATCGGTTCCCCTGTCTTACTCTCCGTCATGTTTGGGTGTTGCTTGTTTTCGTAATATTTGTCGATAAATGTCTCTAGTCTTAAGATTTGTTTTGTGTTATTATCCAGATTGAAGGTTATCACCCACCAGATTATGTAGTGCTAATATTTTAGTCTAACTTGCCGATATTGAATATTACGTTTTATCTTGAGGTGCTCTACATAACTTCGTTCAGTCCACAATGACTTAGTGTCTCCATGAGTGACAGAACACTGAGCCAATCACGGCGCAACTAGAGAACATTACCTACCCCTAAACTCCGTATTTTCCGCTGGCTGCCCCACCACCACAGAAAGCACTGACCTCGGTTGAAACAGCTGCATTTTGGAGCTGCCTTACTCAAGAAAGCAAAAAGAGACGATGTTTGTATGCGGCTTTATTAACTCAAATATTTAAAAAATGACATTGTTTGCAAACTGATACGTGACACGTATTAAATCAAATCAAATTGTATTAGTCACATGCGCCAAATACAACAGGTGTAGACCTTACAGTGAAATGCTTAGTTACGAGCCCCTAACCTACAATGCAGTTTAAAAAAATATGGATAAGAATAAGAAATAAAAGTAACAAGTAATTACAGAGCAGCAGTTAAATAACAGTAGCGAGACTATGTACAGGGGGTACCGGTACAGAGTCAATGTGCGGGGGCACCAGTTAGTTGAGGTAATATGTACATGTAGGTAGAGTTATTAAAGTGACTATGCATAGATGATAACAACAGAGAGTAGCAGAGGTGTAAAAGAGGGGAGGGGCGGGGTGGCAATGAAAATAGTCTGGGGAGCCATTTGATTAGGTGTTCAGGAGTCTTATGGCTTGGGGGTAGAAGCTGTTTAGAAGCCTCTTGGACCTAGACTTGGCACTCCGGTACCGCTTGCCGTGTGGTAGCAGAGAGAACAGCCTATGACTAGGGTGGCTGGAGTCTTTGACAATTTTTAGGGCCTTCCTCTGACACCGCCTGGTATAGAGATCCTGGATGGCAGGAAGCTTGGCCCCAGTGATGTACTGGGCCATTCGCACTACCCTCTGTAGTGCCTTGCGGTCAGAGGCCGAGCAGTTGCCATACCAGGCAGTGATGCAACTGGTCAGGATACTCTCGATGGTGCAGCTGTATAACCTTTTGAGGATCTGAGGACCAATGCCAAATCTTTCAGTCTCCTGAATAGGTTTTGTCGTGCCCTCTTCACGACTGTCTTGGTGTGCTTGGACCATGTTAGTTTGTTGGTGATGTGGACACCAAGGAACTTGAAGCTCTCAACCTGCTAAACTGCAGCCCCGTCAATGAGAATGAGGGCGTGCTCGGTCCTGTTGTCCTGGCACCACACGACTAGGTCTCTGACCTCCCTATAGGCTGTCTCGTTGTTGTCAGTTATCAGGCCTACCACTGTTGTGTCATTGGCAAACTTAATGATGGTGTTGGAGTCGTGCCTGGCCGGGCAGTCATGAGTGAACAGGGAGTACAGGAGGGGACTGAGCACGCACCCCTGATGGGCCCCAGTGTTGAGGATCAGCGTAGTCGTGCCTGGTTGGGCAGTCATGAGTGAACAGGGAGTACAGGAGGGGACTGAGCACACACCCCTGATGGGCCCCAGTGTTGAGGATCAGCGTGGCGGATGTGTTGTTACCTACCCTTACCACCTGGGGGGCGGCCCGTCAGGAAGTCCAGGATCCAGTTGCAGAAGGAGGTGTTTAATCCCAGGGTCCTTAGCTTATTGATGAGCTTTGAGGGCACTATGGTGTTGAACGCTGAGCCATAGTCAATGATTAGCATTCTCACATAGGTGTTTCTTTTGTCCGGGTGGGAAACGGCAGTGTGGAAAGCAATAATGCCCAAATGACATGTGTCACGAACCGGCTCAGAGCCCGTAACAAAAGGGAGACAACGTGGAGATAAGGAGTAACAAAATATATTTATTAAATAAAGTAACCTAAATGCCATTAACAATGGTGTGTGTAATCAGTAATCAGTAGTGTAAGTGAGTGTTTTGGCAGGCATGAATGTGATACTGCGGTGTGTTGAAAGGTGCTAAAGCAAACAACCAAAATGTCACAAAAAACCACAACAAAATCTATAAAGGTGTCTGCATGGAGAGAGTCTCCTCCATGAACGGGGAAGTGGTGCATTTATCCTGGAAGACACCGGGCCCAGGTGTTTCCCATGTATCTGATGACCCTCCCAACTCCGCCCACCGACATCCTAATAAGGAAACAAGAACAAAGAGAGAATACGGCAGACAGAGTGGGAGGGTCGTCACACATGCTAAATTCAGTATTAACGGTTAGCAGGAAATATCTGCAAGAAGAAATGTTCAGAGTTCAGTTTAAAAGCACGCTTCATTTAAAGAGGCGTTGTACAAGATATGGTCCTTCTTCCTGTACAGGTACCATTTGCTTCATTCCACCATCTGCACTCTACTTGGCATTTTTATGTTGTTATTTTTCATTTTTCCTATTTAAAACACAGATGGATCTTAATCCAATTGACTTGTTTGTTCAACTCAGAGCTTTTTGTCTTCAAGCATTCCTCTGGGCTTTTGAGCTAAAGAGCTAATATAAACGTTACATAACTTCCTTTTTATAAAATGGCTTTGGATTACTGGCAAGACCAGGCTGCAGGTAGCCTTGTGGTAAGAACGTTTGGCCAGTAACCCAAAGGTTTTTGGTTTGAATACTTGAGCCGTCAAGGTGAAAAATCTGTCGACCTACACTATCCGGTGCATATAGTATGACAATAAATAATAACTAAAAACATATTATAATCTGGCCTCCACATTGTGTGCTGCAATGATAGAGTTCTGGCCCCTAAGTTTGCGGAGTGGTTAGCATTGAACCTCTGGATATTTCCAGCCAGCTCAGGAAATGACTCTGTTGTTTCACAACCCAAGAGGGAATTTAATGTGGACAAAAAAGGCCTGCATCTAATCCAGTAAAGTGTTCAGGTTCATTAAATGCATCACTCACAGAGCGCTTCAATGCTAAAAGCTCTTGGTCAGCGATAAGTGGATGGACATCTTAAGGTCACAAATATAGTATAACAGGGAAGTCTAGCTGTCTATAAGGCATATTAGTCATGCTAATGGACATTTTTTATGCATTGTAATGGTTCAGAAAGGAAATGCAAGAGATCTACATTTTACACATGCAGCACTTGTTTGGCAACACAGAATCTACATTTTGCTCTCCTCACTGATATTCAATTAACTGCATCAGACAATAAATATTTTTACCTGGCACCATGTAGGTTCAATTACCTGTGTATCTGCTGTGTGGAGATAGGCTCTTATCTTATATTGAATATGTTGGAAGGGAGCAGCAGCATGGTCTTGGCATCTAGTGTCCAATGGTGTGGCGCATCTTGAAGCCAGTGGCTCGCTGCATCACTGACAATCGTCAATGCACCCCCCCCCAACCTCCCCTCCTACCCCCCACCCCTCTTACCAGGTCAGCTCACAGCCTGGTCCACAGTTCCAGCTATGCAGGCTTCCCTACCATTACAAATCAGCTGTTGCCATTTTATTATTCATGTTAAGCATGAAAGAAGTGTGACAGTAATAATAAAAACACTAGCTGTTATTTTCATAGGATTATACTTTTATTTGTGAAAGTGTTACTGTATAGCTTTCGTACTGCCTGTATTGAAAACACAGCCAGAACCAGGCAAGCATCCATGAATGAATGAATGAATAAATAAATAAATCAATCAATCAATAAATTAAAGACAGATTTAATGAGATAAATCCTTTCATATCATCAAGAGGAACTTTAGATTGAATTGGGGTCTCTGTTCAATAAAAAAATATGTCCACTGAAACCATTAGGAAGATCAATAACAATCTTCAGCTTTGTGCTTATTGATTGGCATTCAATCTAGAGGGAAATTGCTCCTTGATCAAAATTAATCTGGTGAAGATGCAACACTCTAACTTCACTAATAAGATGTTACAGATTGATTTGACAGACATCAGGACTATTAAACTAAACCTTGTTGATTAAAGGGCATATGAAGTTTGCAAGATGAAATACTACCAGATAACAGTTTAGATCTGAAATGAACTGTAACGTCCTCAATTTCTATCCTTGATATTAAGCACTCATCAGAACATTCACACTGTCACAGCATACAGCTCACTGACAATATTGTAAATTCCTCAGCTTTAAATAGCCTACCATAGGACTGCTAGTGGGTCAGTACCTGTATGTTTTCAAAACGGTCAATCGATGAGTTAGTTTAAAATACTTTTCGATGAGTTAGTTTAAAATACAAATTACTGCATGGCGGAAGCTAATTACAGTAAGGATTTTAATGAACAACAGAAGGATTACTTTGACAGTCACTACGGTTCATTCATCTATTTGACATCAGCAAAGGCTCAGAGATTCTTGGCTTTGCTCTCTAAGCTTAACGGGAGATCCCTGAAGTGCATCTTCCTGGAATTAATACTTAAACTTCCTCCAGACACTATGACTACAGTACATGCTTATTATAGCACCATAATCAATATTTAATATTCATGGAAATACCATTGTCCATGTTACATTATGTAATATTTGTTCCTAGAAAGAACCCTCTGGCTAAAATCATAAGTCACTCTATTCCCATTTGAATGAATGGGTAAAACTTTATATCAGAACGTATCAGAACGTGTATATCATTATATTTAGAAGTTATGAAATAAATATTGGTAGATTTTCATCTTGTTGGTTGCTTAAGGTCGTTTTCATTTTGGGTTTTGTTTTTACCTTTATAATTCCAACACAACCTTTAAGACAAACGGAGAGAACTGTCATAACGGCAAGCACCATAAATTACGGAGTGTGTTGCCCTTTTAATTATGGGGTGTGTTGTCGTCTGTAGATGACGGAGTGTGTTGCTATTTTAATTACGTAGTATGTGTTGCTGTCTGTTAGAGTAGATGTTAGTCAAACCAAAGATTTATATAACTAGACAAGTCAGTTAAGAACAAATTATGATTTACAATGATGGCCTACACTGGCCAAACCCTAAACAGGACGACGCTGGGCCAATTGTGCACCTCCCTACGGGACTCCCAATAATGACCAGTTGTGATACAGCCTGGAATCGAACCAGGGTCTGTAGTGATGCCTCTAGCACTGAGATGCAGTGCCTCAGACCGCTGCGCCACTCGGGAGCACAAAAATAATAATAATAAAGCTGCATACAAACATGGTCTCTTTTTTGCTTTCTTGAGTAAGGCAGCTTCAAAATGCAGGTGTTTCAACCTAGCTCAGTGCTTTCTGTGGTGGTGGGGCAACCAGTGGAAAATACAGAGCTTAGGGGTTGGTAACGTTCTCTAGTTGCCCTGTGATTTATTCAGTGTTCTGTCACTCATGGGGACACTACGTCATTGCAAAATCTGCAGGGAGAGCTAGACAATTCAAGCCTCTTGGGTGCTGCCATAGATTTACATTAGAAGTGCCCATCCAAGAAGGCTCAAGGTCATTGTCCACAGATAAAATGACATCAAATCACATTTTACCCTCGCTTTGATTGGACTGAACATCATACTTTCAAAATCTTAGCTAGCAAGCTAGACAAGCAGTCATAATCATGAATCAAGTTGACAATCTACTGGCAAATCCTTTTCAATTCTTGTCATATAACGAGAAATTATAGATAAAACGTATTGGTGCTCATCGGTCATTGGACATAAACATTAATTGAAAATTCAACAATGAGTGGTTTGGAAGGAATCAGTGGCTAACTTCAAGCTTTGCAAAGTAATCACTAGCCTGATATTCAGTTTAGACGGTGTGTGGTCCAAGTCTGGGTTTAAGGGTCTTTTTTCCAAACTTAAAAGGATAAACATTCACTCGCAATACACCACTGGCCAGAAAAGGTTGAATACGTTGGAAAATCAGGATCCCCAAAATAATAATAATAAAGCCGTTTACAAACATGGTCTCTTTTTTGCTTTCTTGAGTAAGGCAGCTCTGCTGCATTCAAAAAACTGGAAACTCAAAACTGGTAAATTTCAGACTTCAGTGAGTTCAAGACAATTTGGAACTCAGAAAATACAAGCTCCGACTGGGAAAATACGTTTTGAACGGTCATCCAACTTAGAATTCCATTTCGGGAACTAAGCCTCTTTCTAGAGCTCCGACCTGAAGATCACTGACGTCATGATTCAACCTTGTTTTTTTCAGAGTTCCCAGTTGTCTTGAAAGCACCAAAGAGAATGCAAGACTTTGATGACAAAGTTTGATTAACAAATGTACCCACAAGAAGGACCGCGGCGCCACCTTCCTGTTCGAGCACAGCACAACAAGGTGAGTCCAAAAATGTCTTGAATTTGCCCCACCAAGATTTAGATGCTAAAGTCGCCACCGCATGTGTCCTACTTAAATCAGTACACTCATAACAACTTAAGCATTATGAACTTCTATTCAATCAAATAAACAGCACATCGCAAATAAGCCATAAATGTTTTTGTTGACCAAATTCGACACTCTCTTTGACCTCCATACAAAAATTCCTTGCTTGGTTGTTGAAACAACGAAAGAACGACACCTGCTAGAGGGAAACTTGGACCCATCCACAAAAAAACATTTTGTGTTGGAGTCAGCTCCATACACCTGGTAAAGCAGACATCCCCACCTCAAACCGGGCGTGAAACTGCATATAAACTCTTATTCCATAAATTAACTTGAAATGCTTCCCTCCGACTTGGGCCTCTCTCTTCTTCCCTAGCTATCACAGTGGATCTAGGCCGATTCCGGCTGAGAGTCGGGGAACTCGGCTGAGAGTTAGCTCGGCCTATGTCATGTGGGCCGATTCTGGGCCGCCTTCGACACTGCCTTCGACAGTGTTATGGCTAGGATGCGGGGATTGAGCTCGGGCCGATTCCGGTGTGAGTTATCTGGCCCAAATGTATTACTTGGGGCTCGGGCCGATTGGGGCTACTCTCTGGCAGATGATTACACGGGCTGCTTTATATAAATAACATTTCATTATTTCATTATTTTTCCACAGTTTCTCATATTTTCTGTGATTAAAAAATACAATTAGCATTTAAATTAAATTATTTAAGAGTCCTGTTTGAGTAGTATTTCAGTATTTTGATATTTTGTGAAAGGCAATTGATAAGCATGAAAAACTTTGTGGTTGGAGCCTACCAAGTGGCGCAGCGGTCTTAGACACTGCGTCACAGTGTAAACTGCGTTGCTACAGATGCTGGTTCAAGACCTGTGCCGGCTGTGACCGGGAGACCCATATAGGCGACACACAACTGGCCCACCGTCGTCCGAGTTGGGGGAGGGTTTGGCTGGCCGGGATGTCCTTGTTCCATCGCGCTGTAATGACTCCTGTGGCGGGCCCGGCGCTTACACGGTCACCAGGTGTATGGTGTTAATTACAACACATTTTTTTTTTGTGGATGGTATCATATCATCACCATTTATTTGTATAAAATGTATAATAGTAATATTTAAAATTACTAAATTGTGTAATTTTGTATACATGTATTGAAATTTGCATCAGGCTGCTTCTGGGGGGTATCTGGTAAGATGCCGGCAAAGTCGGCTGAATTCCGGTAGACAGAAACGGCCCGAATACCATGTGTATCCCGTACATACGTACAACTTGAAACTTCTGCAATCAAGCCACCAGAATCCATTCATTCTCCATCCACTCCAATGTATAATATAAATTGTGTGTAATTGTTTATTTTTATGTTAGCCATACCTATGCATTTCAGTGTCCATTAGTGCCATATGGTACTGGATTCCCTAATGTTTTTACTTTTCTATATGTCTTAAGCTCATGTATAGTCCCTGTACTCTTTTTGCATCAATGTACTGTCTGAATGGCTGCTGTTTCTTTGTTTTTGATTTCTTAATTCTTTGTTGTTTTCTTTTTTTAATAAAAAAATATGCATATATTTCCGTTATTGTAAAGAGCATTGAGTATTGTTTAAATGCACTTTAAAGAAAATAAATTGTGACATCAATACGTATTCAAAATAACTGCACTAGTACCATCATACAGTAATGAAATAGTTAATGTATAGGATATTGTGTAATATTTCCAATACTGCCACTTAGACCTTCAAATTTGAAATCAAATAGCAGTAGCCCATTTTGTATGGGTCTACAAAGCATTGGTGTGATTTATTAAGCCATTATTGAAATCAATATGGGATTGGATTCATAGTTACTTTTAAGAATTCCTCCTGTGCACCGCATAATGATATAAAGATATAAAGTTGATGACATCTGCCCATTTTAATAAAATTGATCTGAAATTAATATGTTTATGTACTGTATGCACTTATTTTCATTAAGAAGGTTCACACACCATCATACCCTTAGTGAGCCATTCTGTGAATACAACTCTGTGTTTGAATAAGTGAGAATTAAATTAAAAACTGTTACAAATAACGTGGAAGGGTATGATTTGTTAAACAAGTGTTAAAATAATTACAGAATGTGTTTTCTCTACTAGACCCTAATGAAAATATTCCATACACTGTTTTCTTACAGTCAGTGTAAAGCACTTTGAGTACTTGTATAAGCGCTTTATAAATCCAATCCATTACGCTGCACCCACACCTGACCCTAGCAGTATCATCTCCTTATGTTTCTTCAGATCCCATCAAACACACTTTGGCAGATAAGATGCTGGTCTTCTATTGCAGGGGTATTCAACTCTTACCCTACGAGGTCTGGAGTCTGCTGGTTTTCTGTTCTACCTGATAATTAATTCCACACACCTGGTGTCCCAGGTCTAAATCAGTCCTTGATTAGAGGGGAACAATGAAAAGGCAGTGGATCTGTCTTCGAGGTCCAGAGTTGAGTTTCAGGGTTCTAGAGCCTTATTTATTTCAAGAATGTCAGGTTCACCTTAGCACAGAATGGTCCACATCTCAAAAACAGAGAAAATCTAGTTCTCATAGAGAAAAGGGAAGAACAAAGTCAACATGGTCATGTTGTCTTTAATGAAAGGCATGGGTTTTCTTACACTGTTTGCTTTTTGCTTGAGAGTCAGCATCTCATTATCAGAACTGCAATTACACTTGGCCTTAACTAATTGCTTTAAAATATATTGAAGAAACCATCCATTTGACACAATTTGTTGTTTGTCTTGTATACCTGTAATTTAGATGCTGTTGGTATTGTACTTTTATGAAACGGATTGGGGAGATCACAAATAAGAACACAACTGCATCCTTTCTAGCCAGTGGGGCATGCCCACTGTCTCGTCAAATATCATATGGCACAGATTTTGGACCTGGGCTACTAAAAATTGTGGTCTATTAGCCTGGCTGGCTAGTGCCTGGTTATGAACATAGCACACAGCAGATGAGAGAATAATTGGGCTTTTCTTAGCACTCTTGAAGTAACTATTGTGGTCCTGTTAGGGCATTCGTAGAGTCATTCTGCAGTTTGTTGTAACAAGCATAGCTGGAAAGAAGGTAAATAAACATTAGCATTGCCTCCCTCTAAATATAATGTAAAGAGACAGAAGCTCAAAGCCGCCATTTGCAATTGTACAATGGATTTCCAGATGTTATTTATCACAGTCAACTAACACATGTAAGTTGACATCCAGTCAACTTGTACAAGGTGTCGAAAGCATTCCACAGGGATGCTGGCCCATGTTGATTCCAATGTTTCCCACAGTTGTGTCAGGTTGGCTGGATGTCCTTTGGTTGGTGGACCATTATCGATACACAAGAGAAACTGTTGAGCATGAAAAACCTATCAGCGTTGCAGTCCGTGACACAAACCAGTGCGCCTGGAACCTACTATCATACCCCGTTCAAAGTCACCTAAATCTTTTGTCTAGCCCATTCATCCTCTGAATGGCACACATACACAATCCATGTCTCAATTGTCTCAAGGCTTAAAAATCCTTCTTTAACCTGTCTCCTTCCTTTCATCTACACTGATTGAAGTGGAGTTAACAAATGACATCAATAAAGGATCATAGGTTTCACCTGGAATTACTTGGTCAGTCTATGTCATGGAAAGAGCAGGTGTTCTTAATGTTTTGTACAGTGTATATTTGAGAGTGTGAAAATATTATAGAACATCTTTCTGTTCAGTGTCTAAAGTCTATTAATGTGGTATTTTGGTTTAATTGTCTTGTTTAATGTGGAACTGACTGCGTTTTAGCTACTTTGCAGACATGATGTCACATTCCTGACCTTATTTCCTTTGTTCTGTATTTAGTTGGTCAGGACGTGAGCTGGGTGGGCATTCTATGTTATGTGTTTCTATGTTGGGTTCATTGCCAACTAGCCTGATATGGTTCTCAATCAGGGGCAGGTGTTTTACGTTTCCTCTGATTGAGAACCATATTAAGGTAGGCTGTTCTCACTGTTTGTTTGTGGGTGATTGTTGCTGTGTCTGTGTTTGTTCGCCACACGGTACTGTTTCGTTTAGTTTCGTTCGTTCGTTCCTGCGTTCATGTTTTATGTTCTCATGTTCAGGTCTGTTCACGTCGTTTTGTTGTTTTGTAGTTTATCAAGTGTTTTTTCGTCTTTGTTGATATTATTAAAAGTATGTATTCAAACCACGCTGCATTTTGGTCCGATCCTTGCTCCTCCTCAGACGAGGAGGAAGACGAGCGTTACAGAATCACCCACCAACCAAGGACCAAGCAGCGTGGTAACAGGCAGCGGCAGCAGGAGCAGCGCAAGGAGGAATGGACATGGGAGCAGAGTCTAGATTACACTACGTGGGAGGAGATCGACAGGTGGGCGATCGACCCAGGGAGAATGCCGGAGCCCGCCTGGGATTCTCTGGAGCAGTGTGAGGAGGGATACCGGCGAATGGAGGCAGCACGACGACGCGGTAGGAAGCCCGAGAGTCAAGCCCAAAAATTTCTTGGGGGGGGGCTACAAGGGAGTGTGGTGGGGCTACAAGGGAGTGTGGCGAAGTCAGGTAGGAGACCTGCGCCAACTCCCCGAGCTTACCGTGGAGAGCGAAAGTATGGGCAGACACAATGTTATGCTGTAAAGCGCACGGTGTCTCCTGTACGTGTGCATAGCCCGGTGCGGTACATTCCAGCTCCACATATCGGCCGGGCTAGATTGAGCATTGAGCCAGGTGCCATGAAGCCGGCTCAACGCGTCTGGTCTCCAGTGCGTCTCCTCGGGCCGGCATACATAGCACTAGCCTTACGCATGGTGTCCCCGGTTCGCCAACACAGCCCAGTGCGGGTTATTCCACCTCTCCGCACTGGTCGGGCTACGGGGAGCATTCAACCAGGTAAGGTTGGGCAGGCTCGGTGCTCAAGGGAGCCAGTACGCCTGCTCGGTCCGGTATATCCGGCGCCACCTCCCCGCCCCAGCCCAGTACTACCAGTGCCTACACCACGCACCAGGCTTCCAGTGCGTCTCCAGAGCCCTGTTCCTCCTCCACGCACTCGCCCTGTGGTGCGTGTCTCCAGCCCGGTACCACCAGTTCCGGCACCACGCACCAAGCCTCTCCAGAGCCCTGTGCGCCCTGTTGCTGCTCCCCGCACTAGCCTTAAGGTGCGTGTCCTTAGCCTGGTACCACCAGTTCCGACACCACGCACTAGGCCTACTGTGCGCCTCAGCTGGCCAGACTCTGCCGTCTGCCCGGCGCCGTCTGCACTGCCCGTCTGCCCAGCGCCGTCTGCACTGCCAGTCTGCCCGGCGCCGTCTGCACTGCCCGTCTGCCCGGCGCCGTCTGCACTGCCCGTCTGCCCGGCGCCGTCTGAACCGCCCGTCTGCCCGGCGCCGTCTGAACCGCCCGCCAGACAGGAGCCGCCAGAGCCGCCCGCCAGACAGGAGCCGCCAGAGCCGCCCGCCAGACAGGAGCCGCCAGAGCCGCCCGCCAGACAGGAGCCGCCAGAGCCGCCCGCCAGACAGGAGCCGCCAGAGCCGCCCGCCAGACAGGAGCCGCCAGAGCCGCCCGCCAGACAGGAGCCGTCAGTCAGGAGCCGCTAGAGCCGTCCGTCAGTCAGGAGCTCCCAGAGCCGCCCGCCAGACAGGAGCCGCCAAAGCCGACCGCCAGACAGGAGCCGCCAGAGCCGCCCGCCAGACAGGAGCCGCCAGAGCCGCCCGCCAGACAGGAGCCGCCAGAGCCGCCCGCCAGACAGGAGCCGCCAGAGCCGCCCGCCAGACAGGAGCCGCCAGAGCCGTCAGCCAGCCATGACCTGCCAGAGCCGTCAGCCAGCCATGACCTGCCAGAGCCGTCAGCCAGCCATGACCTGCCTGAGCCGTCAGCCAGCCATGACCTGCCAGAGCCGTCAGCCAGCCATGACCTGCCAGAGCCGTCAGCCAGCCATGACCTGCCAGAGCCGTCAGGCAGCCATGACCTGCCAGAGCCGTCAGCCAGCCATGACCTGCCAAAGCCGTCAGCCAGCCATGACCTGCCAGAGCCGTCACTCAGTCCGGAGCCGTCACTCAGTCCGGAGCTGCCCCTCAGTCCGGAGCTGCCCCTCAGTCCGGAGCTGCCCCTCAGTCCGGAGCTGCCCCTCAGTCCGGTGTTGCCCCTCAGTCCGGTGCTGCCCCTTAATCCAGTGGGGTTAATATGGAGGGTAGCCATTAGGAGGAGGCCACGGAAGCGGGGATTAACTATGGTGGGGTGGGGACCACGTCCAGAGCCAGAGCCGCCACCGTGGACAGATGCCCACCCAGACCCTCCCCTATAGGTTCAGGTTTTGCGGCCGGAGTCCGCACCTTGGGGGGGGGGGGGGGGTACTGTCACGTTCCTGACCTTATTTCCTTTGTTCTGTATTGTTTAGTTGGTCAGGACGTGAGCTGGGTGGGCATTCTATGTTATGTGTTTCTATGTTGGGTTCATTGCCAACTAGCCTGATATGGTTCTCAATCAGGGGCAGGTGTTTTACGTTTCCTCTGATTGAGAACCATATTAAGGTAGGGTGTTCTCACTGTTTGTTTGTGGGTGATTGTTGCTGTGTCTGTGTTTGTTCTCCACACGGTACTGTTTAGTTTCGTTCGTTCGTTCCTGTTTTATGTTCTCATGTTCAGGTCTGTTCACGTCGTTTTGTAGTTTATCAAGTGTTTTTTCGTCTTCGTTGATATTATTAAAAGTATGTGTTCAAACCACGCTGCATTTTGGTCCGATCCTTGCTCCTCCTCAGACGAGGAGGAAGACGAGCATTACACATGAAACATACAGACAATCATAATATCAGTAAAAAATATCAAATTCCCAGTTTGTTACAAAACCAACTTTATAAGAGATATTAAACATGGGTTCTATTTGACTCAAAATCCTACGATTTACAGGTAGGCATTGTTTGGCAGAAGATAGACGCAGTTCAATGAATGATTAATATAATTTACCAATACATTTCTAGCGAGTCCAAAAAATATTGCTATTGTAAATCACAGCTGGCCTGGTACATTGTTTGCTGCCTCCACCCATTTCGGATACACTGTTTCAGTTTCAGTTCAGTCACTGCAGTTACATGTGCTCAGGCAGTTTAAAACCTCTTGAGCCTATGGGGGGTGCTATTTCGATCTTGGAAAAATTGGTCTCCAAATTAAACTGCCTCGTACTCAATTCTTGCTCGTACAATATGCATATTATTATTACTATTGGATAGAAAACACTCTCTAGTTTCTAAAACCGTTTGAATTATGTCTCTGAGTGAAACAGAACTCCTTCTGCAGCACATTTCCTGCCAGGGAGTGAGATTTCAGAAATCTCGGCCTCTGTTCCCAGGTCAGTTTATAAGTCCCTGTGAACGCTGTGGGGCTACAAACACTGCATACGCCTTCCTCTAGATGTCAGTAAGTGGTGACAATTTGAATGGAGTCGATTGCGCAATCTGGGACCTTATATAAGATCCTGGAGCGGAAGTACCTTTCTTTTCAACCCTGCGCTTGACGCAGAATGGACGTCGGACTGGCCTCCTTCCAAGCTTTGGTTTAGCCAGTAATATATCTCCGGTCATGTTTTTATTCGTTATAGGTGTTAAAGACATCATAAGGTAGTTAATTTAAACCGACTTATATCAGTTTATTGCGATTTTCTGGCATTTCTTTGTGACGCACTTTCAAGAGTTGAACACTTTTCCGGTACATGCCGAACGTTAGTGGCCATTTCGACAGGACAAGAGGACATCTTTCGACCAAAAAACGATGGTTCTGGAGAAAGGACACCTTGCCCAAGATTCTGATGGAAGCTCAGCTAATAGTAAGAACTATTTATGCTGATAAATCGTTGTTCTGTTGAAAAATGTTAAATGCATAAGCCGCCATTAATTTTTGGGTAGCTTCGCTTTAGCGCACCCTGTATTGCGCAGTAAGGTTAATTTTAAAAATGTAATTCAGCGATTGCATTAAGAACTAATTTGTCTTTCAATTGCTGTCCAACCTGTATTTTTTTAGTCAAGTTTATGAATAGTTTTCGATAAAAATAGGTGTCTTTCCAAGATGGCGCCGGGCAGATTGCTTGAGTAGTTGGACACTATTTCCATTGTATAAGCACGATTTGTGCCGCTAAATATGCACATTTTCGAACAACCTCTATATGGATTGTGTAATATGATGTTACAGGACTGTCATCTGAAGAATTCTGAGAAGGTTAGTGAAAAAATTAATATATTTTGGTGGTGATAACGTTATCGCTCTTTTTGCCTTGAATCAATGCTGGGGTAATGTTTGCACATGTGGTATGCTAATATAACGATATATTGTGTTTTCGCTGTAAAACACTTAGAAAATCTGAAATATTGTCTGGATTCACAAGATCTGTGTCTTTCAATTGCTGTACGCTGTGTATTTTTAAGAAATGTTTTATGATTAGTAATTAGGTATTTGACGTTGGTGTCTGTAAATATTATGGCTGCTTTCGGTGCAATTTCTGATTGTAGCTGAAATGTAAACTATGATTTATACCTGAAATATGCAAATTTTTCTAACAAAACATATGCTATACAATAAATATGTTATCAGACTGTCATCTGATAAAGTTGTTTCTTGGTTAGTGGCTATTTATATCTTTATTTGGTCGAATTGGTGATAGCTACTGATGGAGTAAAAAATGGTGGAGTGAGAAAACTGGTGTCTTTTGCTAACGTGGTTAGCTAATAGATTTACATATTGTGTCTTCCCTGTAAAACATTTTAAAAATCGGACATGTTGGCTTGATTCACAAGATGTGCACCTTTCATCTGGTGTCTTGGACTTGTTAATGTGTGAAAGTTAAATATTTAAAAAAAATATCTTTTGAATTTCGCGCCCTGCACTTGAGCTGGATGTTGTCATAAGTGTACCGGTGTCGGGCTGCAGCCCAAACAGGTTAACCTTTAACGAGTCACCAACCCGGATCCGGGATCACCCCCCACTCCCCCCCCCACTGAGTAGCATAGCTAGCATAGCGTCACAAGTAAATTGTAGCATCTAAATATCATTAAATCACAAGTCCAAGACACCAGATGAAAGATACAGATCTTGTGAATAAAGCCACCATTTCAGATTTTTAAAATGTTTTACAGGGAAGACACAATATGTAAATCTATTAGCTAACCACGTTAGCATAAGACACAATTTTTTTACTCCAACAGTTTTTTCCTGCGTCAGTAGCTATCACTAATTCGACTAAATAAAAATATATATAGCCACTAACCAAGAAACAACTTCATAAGATGACAGTCTGATAACATATTTATGGTATAGCATAGTTTTTTTTTGAAAAATGTGCATTTTTCAGGTATAAATCACAGTTCTACATTGCAGCTGCAATCTGAAATAGTGCTGACGCAGCCAGAACAATTACAGAGACCAACGTCATATAACTAATTACTTATCTTAAAACATTTCAGAAAAATACACAGCGTACAGATATTGAAAGCCCAACATCTGGTGAATCCAAACAATATTTCAGATTTATTAAATGTTTTATAGCGAAAACAAAATGTAGCGCTAAATTAGCATAGCCACGCCAGCCAGAACCAGCTGGGCGCCCCCGACCAGTTCACATGCACGACAGATATATGAAATAACATCGTAAATTGGGTCTTACTATTGCTGATCTTTCATCAGAATGTTGATCAATGTGTCCTTAGTCCTGATGAGTCGTTCAATCCATTCATAATGGCAACTTTCCCTCTTCATTTAGCATATGTACTGGTCGACTGGCCAAAGTAAAAAAAGTCACAGAACGGAACACGGCAAAACTCCCGAAAAAATTCAAATAATCTGATTAAACTATATTGAAAAAACATACATTAAGATGATATGGTCACATGTATCAAACAAACTTCGAGACGGAGATAGTTTTCATCCGTAACGGCAGCAAAACAGTAGACAATCGCACCTCCAAATAGCGCGAATCAGAGAACCGGAAGTTGTCGGTCACGCCAAAGAAATAGGTCTTATTTCACGTCAGTACAAGGTAAACAAAAAATTTCTCCTCTGACGTCCTCTTGACACCCAGAGGAAGACGAATGAAGTGTGTTTCGGGTCATAGGTGGCGTGACCATATATAGGCAGAGCGTTGAAGCGAGCATACACATCTTGCATTCTTCTTCTTGGTCAGGGAAAGTGCTGTCAAATGACTTCTGTTTAACTCAGAGACAAAATTGAAACGGTTTTAGAAACTATAGATTGTTTTCTATCCAATGGTATTAATTATATGCATATGTAAGAGCAATAATTGAATAAGAGGCAGTTTAATCTGTAGAGGAAATTATGCTAATGCGAAAACAGCACCCCCTATAGTGGCAAGAATTAATTGATGAAGAATACTGAACAAAACAAAACGAACATGACGCTATAAACACGAGTGCTGACATGCAACTACACATAGACAATAACCCACAAAACCAAAATGGATAATGGCAAACTAAATAGGATCCCCAATCAGAGACAACGATAAACAGCTATCTCTGATTGGGAACCAATTCAGGCCACCATAGAACTACATTTACCTAGACAATACCAAAACCCCATAGATATACCAAAACCCCTAGACAAGACAAAAACACCCATACCACCCTCGTCACACCCTGACCTAACCAAAATAATAAAGAAAACAAAGATAACTAAGGTCAGGGCGTGACAGTACTCCCCCCCAAAGGTGCGGACTCCCGGCCGCAAACCTAAACCTATATGGGAGGGTCTGGGTGGGCATCTAACCTCGGTGGCGGCACCGGTTCTGGACGCCACCCCCCTTCTTTACACTGAGTCCGCTCATGTAGCACAGACCCGTGGATCATCGTCGGAGGCTCTGGACTGCGGATCCTCGCCGTAGGCCCCGGGCTGGGGACCCTCGCTGCGTGAATCATCACCAGATGTTCTGGACTGGGGACCGTCGCTGGAGGCGCCGGACTGGGGACCGTCGCTGGAGGCGCCGGACTGGGGATCGTCGCTGGAGGCTCCGGACTGTGGCCCGTCGTTGGAGGTTCCGGACTGTGGCCCGTCGTTGGAGGTTCCGGACTGTGGCCCGTCGTTGGAGGTTCCGGACTGTGGCCCGTCGTTGGAGGTTCCGGACTGTGGCCCGTCGTTGGAAGTTCCGGACTGTGGCCCGTTTTTGGAGGTTCCGGTCTGTGAACTGTCGCCGGAAGCTCTGGACTGGGTACTGTCGCCGGACGCTCTGGACTGGGTACTGTCGCCAGACGCTCTGGACTGGGTACTGTCACCAGACGCTTTGGACTGGGTACTGTTGCCGGACGCTCTGGACTGGGTATTGTCGCCGGACGCTCTGGACTGGGTACTGTCGCTGGTGGTACCGGGCTGGGAACATGCACCTCAGGATGAGTGCGAGGAGCAGGAACAGGGCGTACTGGACCCTGGAGGCGCACTGGAGGCCTGGTGCGTGGTGCCGGAACTGGTGGTACCGGGCTGAGGACACGCACTTCAGGGCGAGTGCGGGGAGGAGGAACAGGGCGTACTGGACTCTGGAGGCGCACTTGAGGCCTGGTGCGTGGTGCCGGAACTGGTGGTACCAGGCTGAGGACACGCACCTCAGGGCGAGTGCGGGGAGGAGGAACAGGATACACTGGACCGTGGAGACACATTGGAGATACAGAACATAGAGCTGGCTCAATATGTTTTGGCTGGATGCCCATTCTAGCCTGGCAAATGTGAGGAGCTGGAATAGAGCGCACCGGGCTAAGAATGCGAACTCGAGACACCGTGCGCATCTCTGCATAACACGGTGCCTGACCAGTTACACGCTCCCCACGGTAAACACGAGGAGTTGGCTCAGGTCTCCTACCTGACTCAGCCAATCTCCTCGTGTGCCCTCCCGAAAAATGTATTGGGGCTGTCTCTCGTGCTTCCGTGCTAGCCGTGTACCTTCATATCGTCGCCGTTCCTCTATTCTCCGGCATTTCTCCTCGTAGTATCGCCGTTCCACTTTAGCTGCCTTCATCAAATATTTCCTCCCATGTCAATTTCCCCATTAAGCGCTGTTCCTCCTTATCACGCTGCTTGGTCCTGGATTGGTGGGTTATTCTGTCATGTTCGTCGTATTGATGAGACCAAGGCGCAGCGTGATTTGAATACATTCTTCTTTAATTGACGAAGAATACTGAACAAACTATACAAAACAACAAAACGAACGTGACGCTATAAACACGAGTGCTGACATGCAACTACACATAGACAATAACCCACAAAACCAAAATGGATAATGGCAACCTAAATAGGATCCCCAATCAGAGACAACGATAAACAGCTGTCTCTGATTGGAAACCAATTCAGGCCACCATAGACCTACATTTACCTAGAAAATACCAAAACCCCATAGATATACAAAAACCCCTAGACAAGGCAAAACACCCATACCACCCTCGTCACACCCTGACCTAACCAAAATAATAAAGATAACTAAGGTCAGGGCGTGACAAAAGCAGCAAAGGCTGCTTGTGTTTTAATATGTTAAAATTCTATATACAGCATCCTATGTACATATTAGTGGACATTATAAAGGGCAATATTTTTCAAATAAAACAAAGGCAGTTTGGGTTGGAGGTGCACTTTTTTTTTGTAAAATCAAATTGGCAATGTCTGGCCCGTGAATTTGCTGTGTTTTTTCAATATGGCCTGTGAGCTGCTTGAGTTTGACACCTCTGGGCTAGCGTATCTATTAATGTAGCTATTTATTTATCAAGCTTAAAACACGGAGCCTAACGTTAGCTACAGTTGAAGTCGGAAGTTTACATATACCTTAGCCAAATACATTTAAACTCCGTTTTTCACAGTTCCTGACATTTAATCCTTGTAAAAATTTCCTGTCTTAGGTCAGTTAGGATCACCACTTTATTTTAAGAATGTGAAATGTCAGAATAATAGTAGAGAGAATGATTTATTTCAGCTTTTATTTATTTCATCACATTCCCAGTGGGTCAGAAGTTTACATGCACTCAATTAGTATTTGGTAGCATTGCCTTTAAATTGTTTAACTTGGGTCAAACGATTCAGGTAGCCTTCCACAAGCTTCCCACAATAAGTTGGGTTAATTTTGGTCCATTCCTCCTGACAGAGCTCGCACACGCTTTTTCAGTCTTGCCCACACATATTCTACACATATTCTACCTTATATTGAGGTCAGGGCTTTGTGATGGCTATTCCAATACCTTGACTTTGTTGTCCTTAAGCCATTTTGCCACAACTTTGGAAGTATGCTTGGGGTCATTGTCCATTTGGAAGACCCATTTGTGACCAAGCTTAACTTCCTGACTGATGTTGCTTCAATTTATCCACATAATTTTGCCTCCTCATGAAGCCATCTATTTTGTGAAGTGCACCAGTCCCTCCTGCAGCAAAGCACCCCCACAACATGATGCTGCCACCCCCGTGCTTCACGGTTGGGATGGTGTTCTTCGGCTTGCAAGCCTCCCCCTTTTTCCTCCAAACATAATGATGGCCATTATGGCCAAACAGTTGTATTTTTGTTTCATCAGACCAGAGGATATTCCTCCAAAAAGTACGATCTTTGTCCCCATGTGCAGTTGCAAACCGAGGTCTGGCTTTTTATGGAGCAGTGGCTTCTTCCTTGCTGAGCGGCCTTTCAGGTTATGTCGATATTGGACTCGTTTTACTGTGGATATACATACTTTGTACCTGTTTCCTCCAGCATCTTCACAAGGTCCTTTGCTGTTGTTCTGGGATTGATTTGCACTTTTCGCACCAAAGTCCGTTCATCTCTAGGAGACAGAACACATCTCCATCCTGAGCGGTATGACGGCTGCATGGTCCCATGGTGTTTATACTTGCGTACTATTGTTTGTACAGATGAACGTGGTACCTTCAGGCATTTGGAAATTGCTCCCAAGGATGAACCAGACTTGTGGTGGTCTACATTTCTTTTTCTGAAGTCTTGGATGATTTCTTTTGATTTTCCCATGATGTCAAGCAAAGAGGCACTGAGTTTGAAGGTTGACCTTGAAATACATCCACAGGTACACCTCCAATTGACTCAAATTATGTCAATTAGCCTATCAGAAGTGTCATGATGTTGCCTGCTTGGGTACTTCAAACCCCATCCCCCTCTCTCTGCCTCTCCCTTTCCTACCACAACCCATGCGGTGATCACAGAGAGATGTCGTAAATTCCTGAGAATCCCCCCACCACAAACAGTATTAAGAGAGAGGGTAAACTTTCAGGACAAAGGAATTCTCTTCCACCTCACAGAACTTGAGGTACGAACATATTTCATGTTCCTGCAAAAGTAGGAAAGCTCGGTGAAGATCCTAGCTATTAACATGTCCATTTGTCCCCATGTGGGAAACTCATGTGAGACTGTGGGACCACATTACCATACCGCTGTTTATATAATAACCTCAGATATGAGGTTTACATCTGTGTGTTGTATAAAATGAATGAGTGAGTATGATACTGTTTGTATAATTGTGTAATATGATTTTGAACTGTTTAACGAAGGAAAATACAACTCCCTGTTGTATTTGAACTAAATCCAAGGACCGCCCCTGAGCCAGTTGGGTCAGAGACCATGGAACCACCCCTCTCTGCTATCTGAATAAAAGCCAACTTTAAGAAATTACCATTTAGACCATGCTTTTCTCCATTAGGATGAGAACGAAGGTTAAAGTACCATTGGTGCATCTTTAACCATACCACGTGGTTAAACTCTTAAGACGAATGAGAACAAGTCTTTGATATTGACTACTAGTCTGCAGCTAGGAATTCGGTATCCTTGAACGCGAAGAAAGACAACCGCCGAAACAATCATTCTATAACGACTGTCACTCTGAACTATCCAGCATAGCCAAGACAGAGACCGACGAATCTCCAACAGAAACTAACTTCACTCCAACAGAAACTAACTTCTCTCCAACGATCAAGACGACACACAATGAGCGTAACTATATATATATTGATTGCAATTGTTCCCGAATGAGTGAACGTTCATGTGTAAGGATTAGCATGTCAATTGTTATAAAGAGTATACTCTGTAGTGACTTCTGAATCGACCCCCCATCCATCCCTTTTGTCTAACAAGCCGCCATGCCGGTTCAGCCCACTAGGGCATATTGCTCCCATCATTTCATGTAACTATTTTAAGTTTGTTTGTTTGTTTATGCATTTCTGTGAATTAATTAGTTAGTAATAAATAAATGATTTAAGACAATTGATGTATGGATGACTCATAGTGAAGACTGGGTTCGTGCAGATAATCAACGATTTACGACGTTTGGAATGAGACTGACGTGAGGTACAGTAAATAAATCATTAATCAGAAGACTATTGATCAGATATGAAAATATCTGAAAGGTTATATTGGGAAATTATAACTTTGTAATCTAATAACTTTCCCTGGTGCCCTCGAATTCATAGTTAATTAGTTACGTTATTACTCAAGTGATAGCGTAAGCCCTAATTACAGGAATCTATGATAAAAACTATAAGTCTTCAATTTAACGATAGCAAAGACACGACATATATGGTGCCCCCTGTGAGGAATCTAAGATAGAATTAGACTCTGCTGTGTAATTCCAAATATCAATTGTGCAAACAGAAATTGTACAAACAGACTGCTTTCTATAAAAATTGGTCGCGTGTGTGTATATTCCTATTTGAAGAGGCTACATTGCGCCTCCGGTAGCGGTCTTTTAGCGTCAGAGCAGTGAGTGGTAAATTCCAGACTTAGTCCGTTAGGCTAAACGGTACTATGTCTGTCGGTCAATATTAACTTCTAGAGCCAATAAGGTTAGAAATTAGAAGATATTCGTTCGGTGACCGAGCCGAAGTATTTGTCTGCCTACCACACTAAACATGTGTGGACTGACTACAGGCATAGCTATATTTATGTACCGTGTCGCTCCGGTCAACATAACGCTAGCAAAATAGGCCGAAGGGTTTAAGGTGAGACGTCACTAGTAAACCTACCCTCTCCATGGCGAGAGGGACCCTATTTTTGCTTAGAACGTGATATTTCTGAACAATGTAAGCTAGCACGAGGTGGGAAATCCACGAGATGCATGCTAGCATAGAGGGAATTATTTTTTCACGTTCTGTGTGCTGTTTAAATTCCTCAGCCTCGCGCGACGGAAGTCCCGCCCTTTGTACTTCCGTTTGATTTCAGCATTTCGCATCCTGGTGGTAAAGAACCGCAAGTACATCCCTGAAAAGAGGTGGCGAAACCCAAACATGGATCACGTTTAAATAATCCAGCAATCAATTGTTTGGGTCTCATTCAATTTATTTATTTAAATTGTCGGACATACCTTTCTAGGTTCTTCCAATTAAATGAGACATCTTAAACTTCTCATATTAACCTAGATTAAGCACTTCTCAGGTTAATTAAAGTTTAATTCACAAATTGCCTATACAGGTTTGATTTATCATTAAATTGATCAATCAGTAAAATTTGGGTTTTTCAAAACCCATTCAGTAATCCAGTATTGACAGAAGCCCCGCCCCAGCGGGAATCCCATGTGGCTTCGGCCTTAGGGGGAAGTGTACCACAGTGTTGAATGTTCCAAACATTTGGTCTACTGGTTACACTTATGATATCCAATCAACAGAGATTGTATGGATTATCGTCTCATTCAATTTAATAAGTTAAATTGTTGAACATAATTTAATGTTCTTCCAATCAAATGAGACACTTTTAAACTTCTCATATTAACCTAGATGAAGCCACATCTCATGTTAATTAAAGTTTAATACCCAGATAGCCTACACAGGTAGGATTAATCATTGGCATTGATTAATTAATTCAATTTGCTTTTGCAAATTCATTCACGTCCAACTTCCACAGTACTGTCCAGTACTGATAGCTCATTAACGTCTATAAATAGATTAAAACTTGTCTTTGCAGCTTCCAATATATTCCAAAACCAAATTTAGGAAAATTAGGAAAAACATTTTTCCTTTCAAAATGTTCTAATAATGTGCAAGCAATCAGAGGGGGTAGTCCCCACCCGCCCGCTAATTAGTGAACCTCCACCCGCAAATGTATTGATCTCTGACCTCAGCAGCGATACCAACACTAATTATGCCCTTAGTGGAAAAGCAGACAACAGCGCTTTCCAAAATCAACCATCAGGCGCAGGCCTCGTAAATGTTCTCTCCAGTCTAGCCCTGATGTCTTGCCACCCGAGATTGGCATCTGTCCAATACCACAGTGCACAGCTGAAGCACGAGCAGGTGATGGTAGACATGGAGGGACAGGTGGAGAGAACCGGGAAACTTATGACAAATGCAGAAAATTGAAAAATTCTGCTAGCTATGGAACTGCGCTTGAAAACTGAACAATTAAATAAAATTGCAAAAACGTATGACGATGAACAAGCACAAGCTCTTCAACAAAATCGTTTTCTACAGGAACAAAATCAAATGTTACTGGAACAACTCGATTTATACAAAACTAAATACGATGATGTCCACGCCAAACTAGATAAATCTGAAGAGTTATCTACAAACAGGAGCGCTCAACTTGATAACATGCATGCAGTTATGTTGAACGTTACTGAAAATAACACGGTTCTACTCAAAACGCTGCAGACCAAAGACGATCAGTTAATGAACATAATGACAAAGTTGGATGACAAGTCAGCAGAACTCATTGAAGTCGCTGACCAAATGAATGATGAGAGAACTCAGGTGATGAAGATGGAAATATTGATTTCTAAGCAAGCAGCGGAAATCTCATCACTGAATATCTCGCTCCGTACTCGAGACCTCTATCTGGAAACCATGACAGATAAGTTTGAGACCGAAAGGAGCAAGTGTGACACTCACGTGTCCAAAATCAGTACTCTAAGTGCTCAAGTGGACTCTGCAATGCAGCAGAATACCACCCTTAGGTACCATCTGGATGAAGTCCAGAATGGTCACGCTCTACAGCGCGACTACCAATCCAAGCAACCGGAGCCCTGTACTCACAGGAGTAAAGACGATAGGTTTCAGACCTTGCCTCCCTCATGGGTCCCTCAGTCTTCTCCTCTGGGCCATTCGGCACTGAGTAATATTGCACCTCTTGGCCAACAACAACAAGGCTTGGCTTCTTCTCTTGGCCTTTCGGCCCCAATCTCTCCACAGGATGAAGCCAACCCTCTCCGCCCGCTTGGCGCGGAATACCTTGACAAACTCGTCAAGTATTTCCCCACCTTTGACCCCGTTCCAGGTCAGCCAAACGATACTGAGACGTTCCTAACTGACATAGAGGACGCGTTGGATGGCTACCCGAACGCTACGGGTTCTGACAGGGTTTACCTGTTGAAGCGAACGTCAAATAGACACGTGACAAGGTTCATTCGTCTACAACAGCAACACGTGCTAAATGACTACGCTAAACTTGCCACAGCTTTGAAAGTAGAATTCAGTGGTTCTGCGACTCGCAAACACAATAGCTCACTGGCTAACACCGTTAAACAAGCTCGGAACGAACACCCACAAGCTTACTATCATAGGCTTCGTTCAGCTTACTTTGGCCTACTCACTGAAACAGGCATGGAAGACCTGTTACCTTTTAAACAAATGTTCCTGTCGAACATGTATCCTACCTTCATTACCTACTTGGGCCCTGCCGCCCACGTTGGCTTGCCTATCTTACAACTCAGAGAGCTTGCAAGCACAGCTTTTGAGGCATCAAAAGTTCACAACGCTAAGAGCCCTGACCACTCGGTTTTGAAGTTTGACCAGGAGCACTCACTCCAGCTAGAGGGTGCATTATCAGGTATTGGAGCGTTGAGAGATGACGCACAACAACAGTTTCTACCACGAAACCATGATTCCAATAACCTCCGCGGTCGAAATAACTGTAAAGTATGTCGCAATCAACATGACTACCGCTACAATCGACCTGTTCGCTACGTTCCTGCACCCAACCCACACAAAGTGTCAGAGCACAAGGGTAACAAAGGGTTGAAGGACAATCAAAACGTAGACCAATGTTCTCCAGCAGTTCCACTACGGGAAGAACTAAAGCGAGAACAATTTGAGAAAAGGGTAAAAGATAAGTCACAAGGACTAGACGGGGAATTACCGGACACCAGGTCCGCAGGAATTAACACCCATAGCAAGGACGTTAAAGTTCAAATTTCTCCCGCTCTCATTCAAGACCCTATCCAGGGCCCGCTTGATCAAGAAATTAGACCCCGGGCTTTGTCTATAGACTCTGATACAAAGGTTGCGAAGAAAAAGGTCAAACGCTTCGTTAAAACTAAGCCCACTCAAAATCTGAAAAGTCGATTTGCTTCCACCTTGAACAGAATTGACACTTCACGTGGTTGCAAACAACCACTCCACTTTGTGGGGAATATGTCCACTAACCACGAATCTAAACGCCCGTACCTGGAAACAGTCCTGGAGGACTGCTTAACTTGTCATGCGCTAATTGATTCGGGTGCGACAATATCACTCATCTCTCAAACATTGTTTGATGATCTCAAAAAGGCTTTGAAGCCAACTAAACGTTGGTTAAAAGTGGAACGATGCGACACTACACTTCGAGGGGTCACTCAGACTACCTCGCCTCTCACATTGAGAGTCATGCTGAAACTACACTTCAAGGACGTATCGCTCATTCACCCTGTGTATGTCACCAGCCTCGAAACCGTACCCCTGCTACTTGGAGCAGACTTGATGGATCGGTTACTCCCATTGATGGATAGGAAAACCAACCAGGTATGGTCACAGGCCACCCTGCCTTCTCCACTGACCACACTGTCTTTCCCTAATGCTAGCTGCAACGCAGTCAGTCACGAGGGATATCTGTCAAAAGCACCCCTTGGGAAAAAGACGTTTAAAAACCTCTTGGGGCAGAATCCGATCCAAGGAGATATTACGATATCTCGACACATTCCATCAGCCAACCTGATTGACCATTCTTTTCAGGATTTCGAGCCAACTGTCTCTGTTAATAAGCAACTTCCCTCCTCCGTGCAGTCGTGCAATACGGTAGTTGAGATGAACTCCTCTTGCCCTTCAGACATTTCCGCAAGCACTGCGGCCGTCTCAGCAAGAAAAACATCGATGCGCAGAGTATACTCTGCTTCCGATGATACACCTTCCGCTTTGTTGGGGACTGTCAACCCTTACAATGACACTAATGGCGTCAGTCCAGCAACTGACCCGATGATTCCCACTGGTGAAACACTTTGCGATATCACAGACCGATATCCTCGTCTCAGTTCGCAGGTACTGAAGAGGTTGCCACACGCGGTGGGGACTGACATGCCTCGACAGCCACTGAGCGTTTTGAAGCACAAACACCAGGAGATTTGGTTGAAAGGTTACAGCCATTCTCATAACAACGCGGCCGCTGACAACTCGTACATCGGGTCCGATCTTTTCATTTGCGCCTCGGACACCAACACCACCCACTGGTGGGGGGGTCCCGAGACACAAAGGGGGGAAATAGTAGCCCAGACCCATGATGAGCCTCATCGAGGCCGGTGGGGGGGGTCAAGACTACGGACAACACCGTACGAGGCCGCCAGAGCATAAATCAAATCTAGTTGTAAACTCCCCTATGAGAACATTGAGGAGCAGACAGGCCCCTAGACGGGGATTATCTTAGAGCACATCTAAAATAGTACTGAGGTGTACCACACTGGTCGTAAAGGAAGTCCAGTGGACTTGTCCACCTCCAAAACAAATGGCAACAATAATCATTCCTTGCCATGTGTAGGTTCAACTACAATACAACTAGTAAAATGCTCCAATCATGTGTGCCGGTAGTATAATATTTCAGAATAAATCGGTAGGATAACTGGTCCCTTTGAGCACCAGTACCAATACCAGCAACAGTCAGTCTAGCTACAATCAGTAAGAAGGTTAGAGACCTAACCAATCAAATTACCCTTGACAATAGCGACATAGGAGTCACTCAGAGTGCAACACAGGGAAGGGAATCTCCAGTGCACTCTTCCAATGGTTAACACACATGCCACTAATAAATAGAATCCTTCATTCAGGAGGAAAATTATTAGAATCATTAACCATGATCACACCACGTACGACTGGTAAAATACTTAAATAGTACTTCCGTCACGAGGTTAGCTCCTCCATGGATAACATAGCTATGAAATAGACTTCATACCTATCACCACTACAATAGTGGAAGACACAGTGACTTAGTAAAAACTACTACAGACTCCCTCGACACCAATTCTGACTGACCTCCAGGCATCGACCTGAAAATTACCTGACTACGTCAGACTCATTCTGAACAAGTTGTAATCTGCCAGGATACTTGGTTTTCTTCCCTTGACATGCGCGCTTGTTTAAGCATAAACGCACATGCACAACGGAACATCCAATTAGGATTTATGCTAGGATCACTTAAGGGTCCAAGCAAAATACCAGCCTTAGTAAAGTTGAACATTTACTTCTAGGCCTTTGTCTCTACAGCACTCACCAGTTTTCTTCCCAGAAGTCCATAGGTCATCCCTGTAGACTGCCCAAAACTAGTGCCTTACAGCTGTAAAGTTATCATATAGTTATCAACTTAGGATAGTGCCTAAGCAACACACCAAGTAGGAAAACCCTAGATATGGCGTTAGAGACAATGCCATGATAGTCATTTTGCCAGAACATTGGACGTATATAGAATACAGTCCAATTAGATGATTTCTGTGTGAGAACTATATTTTGTATCTTTTTTTTGTTTATGCTTTCATTCCTTTTCGGTTCAGTTCCTTTGACATTTAGGAAGTGATAGAGCCATTAACAACTTCCCCATACAACATTCACTTAGTGCCACAACGCCGCTCATTGGGGAATGAATGTAATTATATATATATTTCATGAGTGTGTGTGCGTTGTTAACATCTGCCTAAGTTACTGCTCAGATCTTCCAGTCTGGACGACAACCAGACGACGGGTCCGGAACGGCGACCCCAGATCCGGACACCCACGGCCCATCCTTGTGGCGGCATGCCCGCTGCCAGAGAGCCTACCAAGGTAAACCACCAAAGGGGGGACCACAACGGCGATCACCAACCAGGACATCCCCTGGCCCTCCCTGGGGTACTTTGCAGCTTCCAGGGAACCTACCAAGGTACATCACTAGAAGGGACCGCAACGGCGATCACCAACCGGACATCAACTGCCATCCTTGTGGTGGACTGCTCCGCTTTCAGAGAAGCCTACCAAGTTCAACCACCAGAGGGGACTGCAACGATGATCTACAAGCAGGACACCACGTGTTCATGATTTTATGTTGATTTGTAACTTGCAGGACAAACAAGATCCAAACCACCAGGGGGGGTATGTCATGATGTTGCCTGCTTGGGTACTTCAAACCCCATCCCCCTCTCTCTGCCTCTCCCTTTCCTACCACAACCCATGCGGTGATCACAGAGAGATGTCGTAAATTCCTGAGAATCCCCCCACCACAAACAGTATTAAGAGAGAGGGTAAACTTTCAGGACAAAGGAATTCTCTTCCACCTCACAGAACTTGAGGTACGAACATATTTCATGTTCCTGCAAAAGTAGGAAAGCTCGGTGAAGATCCTAGCTATTAACATGTCCATTTGTCCCCATGTGGGAAACTCATGTGAGACTGTGGGACCACATTACCATACCGCTGTTTATATAATAACCTCAGATATGAGGTTTACATCTGTGTGTTGTATAAAATGAATGAGTGAGTATGATACTGTTTGTATAATTGTGTAATATGATTTTGAACTGTTTAACGAAGGAAAATACAACTCCCTGTTGTATTTGAACTAAATCCAAGGACCGCCCCTGAGCCAGTTGGGTCAGAGACCATGGAACCACCCCTCTCTGCTATCTGAATAAAAGCCAACTTTAAGAAATTACCATTTAGACCATGCTTTTCTCCATTAGGATGAGAACGAAGGTTAAAGTACCATTGGTGCATCTTTAACCATACCACGTGGTTAAACTCTTAAGACGAATGAGAACAAGTCTTTGATATTGACTACTAGTCTGCAGCTAGGAATTCGGTATCATTGAACGCGAAGAAAGACAACCGCCGAAACAATCATTCTATAACGAATGTCACTCTGAACTATCCACAATAGCCAAGACAGAGACCGACGAATCTCCAACAGAAACTAACTTCACTCCAACAGAAACTAACTTCTCTCCAACGATCAAGACAACACACAATGAGCGTAACTATATATATATTGATTGCAATTGTTCCCGAATGAGTGAGCGTTCATGTGTAAGGATTAGCATGTCAATTGTTATAAAGAGTATACTCTGTAGTGACTTCTGAATCGACCCCCCATCCATCCCTTTTGTCTAACAAGCCGCCATGCCGGTTCAGCCCACTAGGGCATATTGCTCCCATCATTTCATGTAACTATTTTAAGTTTGTTTGTTTGTTTATGCATTTCTGTGAATTAATTAGTTAGTAATAAATAAATGATTTAAGACAATTGATGTATGGATGACTCATAGTGAAGACTGGGTTCGTGCAGATAATCAACGATTTACGACGTTTGGAATGAGACTGACGTGAGGTACAGTAAATAAATCATTAATCAGAAGACTATTGATCAGATATGAAAATATCTGAAAGGTTATATTGGGAAATTATAACTTTGTAATCTAATAACTTTCCCTGGTGCCCTCGAATTCATAGTTAATTAGTTACGTTATTACTCAAGTGATAGCGTAAGCCCTAATTACAGGAATCTATGATAAAAACTATAAGTCTTCAATTTAACGATAGCAAAGACACGACAGAAGCTTCTAAAGCCATGACATCATTTTCTGGAATTTTCCAAGCTGTTTAATGGCACAGTCAACTTAGTGTATGTAAACTTCTGACCCACTGGAATTGTGATACAGTGAATTATACGTGAAATAATCTGTCTGTAAACAATTAGAAAAATGACTTGTGTCATGCACAAAGTAGATGTCCTAACCGACTTGCCAAAACTATAGTATGTTGACAAGAAATTTGTGTAGTGGTTGAAAAACTTGTTATAATGACTCCAACCTAAGTGTACGTAAACTTCCGACTTCAACTGTAACTAGCTAGCTGTTGGGAGGATGTCAAGTCATTGGAAGAGTGGGTGAGTAACCAACTTTTTCCCCCTCATCGTTTTTCAGTGGCTACAGCTAGAGATGCAGGTGTCATTTGGATAGCTAGCAAGAAATGTGAATCCCTTTGCTAGCTAGCTAGCTATGCTGAACGACTGTTATCCACAGTTAACAAATCTCTTAGTTGTCAATCAAATGCATTTGTCATTGATCAAATGGGTGGGAAGGCAGGCAAATTCCCATTCAGTTGTCAATATGTTTGTTGGGACAAGCATGCATTGGCAGGCAAGCTGCATAAGGACGAGCAGGCTACTATGCCCCATCGTTTATCAGTGCAATTTGGACGGCCAATTAGCTGAAAAAGTTTGAGAGGATATATCTAATAATGTTCCCTTCTTAGATTGTTTGCTCATCTCGTTCTGTCTAGCATTAGTTGCTGACCTTGTTTTTGTTGATGTGCATAGGCAACCAACTTAGCGAGCGAGAGCCTACCTTTTCATGGCTGTTTGATCAATAGGACCGTGAAATCCCAAATGTAAGAGGACTCCCTTGGTACAGTATTTACATATTTCCAGAAATCCATTCAGGTGGCTTTGGCGAATACGTTCTAATGATCTAAAGTCGCGCTGTTGCTACTGCCTGTAAACACACAGACCAGTTCAAAGTGAAGGATGGCATACCCGCTTATTTGCATATAGCACTACTGTAGCTCTGATTGGCTATGGTGCATCTGTCTGCGTAGACTCCGGTCCACGACAAGACATATGTTTCTATTAGGTTTTATTCACTGCAGTGTCTATAAATTGGGCACCTGAGTGGCGCAGAGGTCTAAGGCACTGCATCTCAGTGCAAGTGGTGTCACTACAGTCCCTGGTTCAAATCCAGGCTGTATCACATCTGGCTGTTATTGGGAGTCCCATAGGGCGGCATGCAATTGATATGGGTTCGTCATTGTAAATAAGAATTTGTTCTTAAGTGACTTGCCTAGTTAAATGTAAAAAAAAGAATGTTTTAATTGTCCAAACGCACGGCCTCTTTCCCACTCTATATTGCTATACATTTTCACAAATGCCTTACAAATGTCCTTCCCAAACATTCTATGAGTTTATGAAGATGTGAAAATGACCAAATCTAAGCATTCGCTTGTCAGAACATTTTAAAAAAGGTGTCATATTCTTCCTGGAGGTGTATATGAACAGATTTGAATGTTGCTAAAATGCTGTCAGTTCAACTTTAATGGACCAACAGAGAAGACATTGTGTTCCCAGACATTTCCTCCCAAATGCACAAAGAGTCTGGTGGACCAATGTGTCAAACTTGGCCTTCAAGTTAACCAATACAGGAGAAACTCACAGCACATAGGCATCGGCCTAATCGGCATAATTTACAAACCAATCATCTCCCACAACACCTCCCCCCGTTCGCTAGCACACCACAAGCACAGAGCCACGCCTCGCAGTCGTGGGATTCAATAACATTTTATGACAAATTCTTTACTCAGTAAGGTCATTCCCATATAATTCTATGGTCACTCCCACTAAGACCAACTTTGAATCGTTGATGTAACAGGCTTATATGAGCTGTGCGCAATAGCCTTTGGACAAGGTTATATAAAGGTCAACGTGGCTTGAATTAACACAACACAGAAGTAAAATTGCATCTAAATTGTAGTATCTGGGATCTACGTCTGTAGATATTAGTTACTATGCTGTTACTAGGCGGTGATGTATTACGACAGTGTTACGTTACTACACCTAATAGGAAATGCACATGCGCACTAGTGTGCCCGGGAACTGTAGAGCACGAGAGGTTTTGACTAAACGAAAACTAACTCTACTCCCGTCTCCTGCCTGGTCATTTCTCCACAACACAAATATTACAGTGGCGACGAGGTGATTAAACTTCTTTAACGGACATTGCTTGAAGGGAAGAATGTTGCGTGAGTATTGAAACTCAAAATAATTATGTAATTCGTCAGTTATTTTTTATTTTCTTTCGCCAGTAAAAAAAGGCTAAGCACTGCTAGCAGGTACAGTGTTCAGGAGCTGCCAAGTAGCAAGACTATTGGAGTCCAGAATGGCGACACTGCCATCAGGTGGTTAAAAAAAAAAAACTGTCATTGAACCCATTGAAATTAGGCGATCTCAGTGGAGAAATATTGTCAAGAAGAAAAAAAAGGAAGAAGGAACGTAACACGGTGTGTACATTATTACAAATGAGTGCAGTGAACGAAGTAATTGCAGAAACTTCTGAAGTGAAGAATTAGATGAAAATTAAGGAATACAAGGAATAAGGAAAGTGAACAATTAACTGTGAAAATGGCAACCATTGGTCGAGTACCAGAGTTTGAGGCTACAAAAGAGGATTTTGATTCCTATTTGGAGCGTTTTGAGCGTTGGCTGGCTGCAAATGAAATCAAAGATGAAAAGAAAGCAGACGTATTTCTCAGTGTTTTGAATCCAACTGAGTATGGATTGCTGAAAGGTCTCATTGAACCAATAAAAGCAGTGGAGTTGAACTATGCAGAACTGACTGAAACTCTTTCAAGGCATTTCAAGCCTAAGCCAATTCTCATTGCAGAACGTTTCAGATTTTACCAACGTCACCAGAGTCAAGGGGAAACCGTGGCTGACTACATCCTTGCTTTGAAAAGGCTGGAAAGTACATGTGAGTTTGCACAATTTCTTGATGATGCTCTTCGAGACAAGTTTGTATGTGGTCTCACAGATGAAGCATATCACAGAAGGCTTCTGTCAGAGAAGGACCTGACCTTTCGGAAAGCCTGTGATATCGCACATGGACTCGAGCTTGCCCACAGGGATACTATTGAGCTATCGGGATATGCAGAACGTCAGAAAGGTGTTCACAAGGTCAGTGATGCACGTGGTGAAAAAGGCTCACAAAAGTCACACTTTTCTCAGTCCCGTCCTCAAGGTTACACAAGAACAAAGCAGCCCACATCTCAAAGGTCTAAGCCAAGTTGCTACAGATGTGGGGGAGATAATCATCAGCACAGTGAATGTCGATTCCAAAATGTAAAGTGCCACAATTGTGGAAAGGTTGGACATTTACAGAAAGTGTGTAAAGCCTCAAAACGCACAGCAAGAGTGTACAAAGTGTCAGACGCAGCACAAGAAGAGGAAGGTACAACTAAAACAGTATTGGAACTGTCCACAGTGTACACAGCTCAACAACAAAAAGATGGAATCTATCTCAACATGGAGTTAGCGGGAAAACCGGTAAAAATGCAGCTGGACACCAGAGCGTCTGTATCTCTGGTTCCAGAGAGACTCTACAAAGAAAAACTGAAAGAGTGCCCTCTTCAGCCAGCGTCCATCCGCCTTTCTTCATACACTGGTGACACTATTCCTGTGTTAGGGCAGATCCAGGTACCAGTCCGGTATGAGGGGAAGGAGTGGACGCTACCGCTTGTTATTGTTAAAGGAGAAAAATCAGCCTTGCTAGGCAGAAACTGTCTACAAAAGATCAAGTTGAACTGGGGAGAAATTTTCAGTCTGAGAAAGGACAAACCAGTGAGTCAGGCTACACTCACTAACATGCTGGAGAAGCACAAAGAACTTTTCAAAGATGGCTACGGCGAAATACAAGACTTCACAGCAAAAGTCAGAGTGCAAGAAGGAACCAAGCCTATCTTTCACAAACCACATCCAGTTCCCTATGCTCTTAATTAAGGAAGCAGTAGAGAAGGAACTGGACCGCCTACAGAAAATATAAAAATATAAAAGGAAAATAATCACGAAAGTAGCGAGGAGCGACTGGGCCGCTCCGATTGTTGTAGTCCCAAAGAAAGACAAGACCGTCAGAATGTGCGGTGACTACAAGGTCACAGTAAATCGCTGCATACTACCAGAGGAATATCCACTACCAAACGCTGAAGATCTGTTTGCCACTCTAGCTGGTGGGAAGATTTTCAGTAAGCTGGACCTGGCATTCGCTTATCAGCAACTGAAGCTGGATCCGGAGTCAGAACAGTATCTGACCATCAATACACACAAGGGGCTATTCAGATTCAATCGCTTGGCCTATGGAATCTCGACAGCTCCAGCGATATTCCAACACACAATGGATCAGATCTTGGACGGTATAGACAACGTTGTGTGCTTCATGGACGACATCCTCGTGTCAGCACCAACCATTGGAGAGCACCTTGGGCTCCTGAACTATTACGGAAAGTTTGTGGCAAACTTGTCCACATTGTTGCATCCGCTTCACCAACTGCTGCAGGCCAATACAAAGTGGAATTGGTCCCCACAATGCGAAGAAGCATTCAAGACTTGCAAACAGCGTCTGCTAAAGAGCAAGTGGCTTGCCCACTACAACACAGAGATGAAGCTGAGACTCGCGTGTGATGCATCTCCATACGGAGTAGGAGCCGTCATCTCACATGTTCTATCGTCAGGTGAAGAACACCCTATTGCATTTGCATCACGGACTCTGTCACCAAGTGAGAAAAATTATGCTCAAATTGAGAAGGAAGCCCTGAGCATAATATTCGGAGTGAAGAAGTTTCACAAATACCTGTACGGAAGGAAGTTCCAACTGCTGACAGATCACAAGCCTCTGTTGTCCATCCTTGGACCAAAATCAGCTATACCAACCCTTTCTGCACTTCGAATGCAACGTTGGGCTCTGATATTGTTAGCCTACGACTACGAGATTGAGTACAGACGATCCAGTGATCACGCAAATGCAGATGCACTATCAAGACTACCATGCAATAGTGACTCCGACAGTGAAGATGATAGAGCAGTCTTCCAGATCTCTCTCATTGACGAACTGCCCATATCTGCTTCAGACATAGCAGAGGAAACAAGGAAAGATCCAGTGCTTTCCAAAGTCTTGGACTTAACATTAGGCGGTTGGCCAACCTTCGTAAATGACGATAACCTTCGTCCATTCATCGACAAGAAAGACCAGTTGTCCACTGATCAAGGATGTGTTCTGTGGGGATCAAGGGTGGTGGTACCTCACAAATTCCAGAGGAGACTGCTATCTGACCTGCATAAGGAACATCCAGGGATCACTCGAATGAAAGCACTCGCTCGCAGTTATCTGTGGTGGCCTGGACTGGATCAGGACATTCAACAGCATGTAGGCCACTGCTCACCTTGTGAAGCTGTTCGCAACAAGCCTGCTGCTGCACCTCTTCATCCATGGTTCTGGGCTGCTACACTTTGGGAACGCATCCATGTGGATTACGCCGAGATTGACAAGCAACATTTCCTTGTTGTCGTCGATGTCCATTCCAAGTGGATAGAAGTGTTCCCTACTCAACTGACCACAGCTGAGAAGACCATCAATCTTCTCAGACACCTGTTCGCATCCTTTGGACTAGTCAAGGAGCTCGTATCGGACAATGGCCCTCCTTTCACGTCAAACGATTTTGAAATGTTTCTCAAGAACAATGGAGTAAGGCACATCCTGTCACCACCTTACCACCCGGCATCAAACGGAGCAGCGGAGAGAGCCGTGCAAACCTTTAAGAAGGCCTGGACTAGACTTGAGGTTCAGTCTGTGCCCACCCACCAAAGGCTTCCCCATTTCCTGTTTACTTACCGTAACACACCACACACAGTAACGGAATGTACACCAGCTGAACTGTTTCTGAGACGCCAACCACGTACCCGTCTGACATTGTTGAAACCAGACTTGTCAAGCACGGTGGCAAAGCACCAGCTACAGCAGAAGAAAGCTCATGACAGACACTCAAAGACTGTCAGAGAATTCAAAGAGGGAGAGAGGGTGATGGTACGTGATTTCAGACACCCCAAGAGCCTGTGGAACTCAGGTGTGATCTTGCAACGCAAAGGACCTTTGACTTACCAAGTCCAAATTGGTCATCGCCAGGTCAACGTTCATGTGGATCATCTGCTACGGTCCAACGCCCCAGCAGAGACACGCCGAGAGAACAAGAACAATAACGACCCCCAGGACTATTCTCCTGACTGTGGACGTACGGGAGAGACAGAGCCTGACCTTCCACCCGAACCTGGCCCACCACCGGAAGCCCAGGAGGAGCGGAGATATCCTATTCGACAGCGAAGGGCACCTCAAAAGCTTGACCTGTGAGTTGAGCTGTTTAAGGTAACAGACAGTAAAACAAACAAACACTTTAATATGTCCTAGATAAAAAGAAGAAAAAGGACATTACCTGGGTTAGTTATTAGGACACAAACTCCATCTTTGTTGCAGAATAATCCCCTGGATTTGTGCTGGGCTCTGAAAAGTCTGCTTCAACCCAGTAGTTGAAAAATGTTAAGAATGCATTGTTCAGATATTGCATTAGTAGTTCCCTAACATATTTACCTTGTTCTCTGGGAGTTAAACACTATGGGGGAGGAGTGTAGTATCTGGGATCTACATCTGTTTATATTAGTTACTATGCTGTTACTAAGCGGTGATGTATTACGACAGTGTTACGTTACTACACCTAGTAGGAAATGCACATGCGCACTAGTGTGCCCGGGAACTGTAGAGCACGAGAGGTTTTGACTAAACGAAAACTAACTCTACTCCCGTCTCCTGCCTGGTCATTTCTCCACAACACAAATATTACATAAATATTCTTCTTAGGCCTGTTAGTAATGTGTAATTAGGTTAATTAAGTATATGCAGTTATTCTGCCTAGGAACAAAGACAAAAGGGCAAAAGCATCATAGGTTGAAAATATAAATGTTTTTTTCATTCATGTTTTGGCATGTTATCAGCTTGGACACTAATTGAAAATGTATGCGAGGAAGCACGTATGTCAGAAACAACATGATCATTTACTGTACTTTTTATAGCTTATTTGGAAAGTTTTCAATTGGTAAAGTGTCATGATTTCTACAATTGAAATACAAACATGCATTTATATTAGTCCCCCCGCTTCCACTGGCAAACACACATGCAAACACAGAAATGTAAACACCTTAAACTTGGCTGGTCCCAATGGTACATATAGGATAAGCAACAGAGAAATTCTATCATCAAAATAAATGTATTCAATCGTCATTTAGCTTGCAATTGCTGTTTCAACATGCTGCATTTACAATATCTCCGCAGATCCAAGCCACAGTCAAACACGATTTCAGGGATATCCTAAGCATGGAAGAGACAGGGAAGAAACTAATGTCACCTGGCTATACTAGAATGAAGTTTGAAGGGGATTGGCTAATGTAGAATTCTCAAATGGAGAGGTTGGGGCCACAGGGTGGCCTACCTTAACCCTCATCTCCTTCAGAATACCAGGATCCAGTCCTGCTGGCAGCTGTATTACCTGCATTATCACCAAAATGAAGCTCCGGCCACTGAGCTGTCGGATTGCCCAAGGTGCCTTTGCACGCTCCCTAAAAGAGTAGCGAGGCTAATAACAGGTCAGTACCACAGTGACATGAGGCTGGCCGAACTGTAGATTGCCTGTGAGATTAGGCCGAGGCGACAGGGGCACATCCCTGCCAGAGAACCGAGGCTAAAGCCTCATGATGGAGGACTTGTCAGGGCAGAGGAGAGGATTCATAATGATGCTCCTGACAATACACTGTCTGACAGTCAATGAGCCAGAGCCTGTCAAAGGAGCTCCACTGGAAGAGACAGCATTCAGGCAGGTGCTGCCTGGACCACTGTACTTTATTTGAGCTAAAGAACAATCATAGGTAAAAAAGGTATTAGGTTAGCTGGTGTATGGAACTAGTCATTGGCCTAGAGCCCATTGACTCAATACTAATCTGACAATTCAACGGATGTAGATATTTCTAATCTGGTTACATCTGCTTACACTCTTCAACAACACCAGCTAGAAATATAGTTATTAATAGGTAATCTGAGGTAGTCGATGTTACCTCATCAGAATATTTCTAAGAAACATTTGAACATTAAAATAAACATATGCCTTCAGTACCTGACAGTTCACTAGTGGTGCTATTAGGCCTACCCAGTTTTATAGATTTAAATACCTTCCTGCCATATTGGGGCTGACATTTCATTCACCTAAAATCTGACGTTTTTAACATCCTTACAAATAAAGCACACTAGGATCCTATTATAGACATATCTGCTCAAATTGGCAGGAGAAAGTGACATATCATCTTCACTTGTCAGTTTTTGACACAGGAACATGCAACGGAAATATTCATGTCTAGCCTGTGAAACGGCATCCGTAGTTCACAGCTCTTCCCTGATGTTTTACTTTAAAATGCCTTGACATTCATAATGAGTTGACATTCAAATACCCTGTGTAGCTTTCACTCATTACGGCCAGAGCAAGTGGACTACCTGGTGAGTATGCGTTCCTCTAACCTAATCGGGTCCCTGGAGACATGCTGCTATTGTGTGGAAATCATTAGAGTACCTCTCCATTGACATTTATACTGATGTTATCGAATAAAACCAAGTCACACCTTATTCCATAATCCCAAGACTGGGTAAGTGGAAAATGAACCAGGAGATATGAGTGCTTTTTAATTCACCTGTACACTCAGGTCAGTTCAGTTCCTCCTTGTATTTTTTGTACTTTGGTCATTAATTGCTCTGGTGTGGTGGGGAACTAATTCAATAGATATCCATCCACTGTGCCTTCTCAAGTGATTTGATATTGCCCTGAGGTAACAAATCAGTTGTCTAAGTTATTGACCGTGTTAAAACAAAAAGGGCTTTAGGATTGCTAACAGAGTCCCCATCATCTATTATGACAAGGAAACATGGATAAAGTTACCTTTTTATTGAAAGGATATACCTTTCATGGTACTGCGTCATGTCAATCAAATACATTACCTAATGTCTGAGATTCATACTTTCAGCCTTTATTGTCCTTTATGCAAAAAAAATGTATCTATGCAAATACATAAAGCTCATATTTCCTTTCCTTTGTAATTCTAGTGTCCATTTCCTTCCTCACAAAAGCAATCTTAAAAACGAACAGTACTGTAGGTTGTTAAAATGCAAAAGAATCCCCCATTTCCTACTGAGAACTTATTGGAGTGTGTCCCTGTAGCTGGCAGAATGTAATAATAAGTGGGCTATGATGCTATGTACTAATCAGTTGACAGTAAGCCCGGGGAACAGGCTGAGACGTGGAGAGGAAATGTGCAATGAGCAGGTCTATGTCAACCTCTGGAGACTCAGGGACAGGGATGGTGGGTCCCCCGAGGAAGCAGGAGAGGCAGGCTGTGGAGGCCTCAACCATTGAGAAATTGAGACATGACTTGAAACTCAGGGACAGGGGTGGTGGATCCCCTGAGGAAGCAGGAGAGGGAGGATGTGGAGGCCTCAATGAGTGAGTGAGAAATTGAGAGATGACTTTATTTCTCAGAATACGTTATTTTATCTAAGGAGCGGAGAGTTGTTTTAACCTTTTACTGTAGTGGGCTACTGTGAATCAGGGTCACACAGATCTAAACAAATCTATACACCTCACACACATGGTTATAGGCTTAAAAAAATAAAACACCTGTACCATGTCAGCTACAGACATTAGTTAAATTTTGAATAAGAGGAGTGGGAGGCCCCGGTGCTCAGTTGTGCACTGGGCCTCCCACTCCTCTTTCTATTTTGGTTAGAGCCAGTTTGTGCTGTTCTGAGAAGGGAGTAGTGCACAGCGTTGTACGAGATCTTCAGTTTCTTGGCAATTTCTCACATGGAATAGCCTTAATGTCTCAGAACAAAAATAGACTGACAAGTTTCAGAAGAAAGTTCTTTGTTTCTGTCCAATTTGAGCCTGTAATCGAAACCACAAATGCTGATGCTCCAGATACTCAACTAGTCTAAAGAAGGACAGTTTTATTGCTTCTTTTATCAGGACAACAGTTTTCAGCTGTGCTAACATAATTGCAAAAGTTTTTTTTAATGATCAATTAGCCTTTTAAAGTGATAAACTTGGATTAGCTAACACAACGTGACATTGGAACACAGGAGTGATGGTTGCTGACAATAGGCCTCTGTACACCTATGTAGATATTTCATATTTTTTTAATCAGCTGTTTCCAGCTACAATAGTCATTTTCAACATTAACAATGTCTACAATGTATTTCTGATCAATATGTTGCTATTTTAAATGGACAAAAAATTTGCTTTTCTTTCAAAAACAATACATTTCTAAGTGACCCCAAACTTTTGAACGGTAGTGTATATCACAAAAGACTGACATTTATAACAAAACCATTTGACTTAGAAACAGGTTTTAATCAGGTTTTTATGAAATAATGTTGACTAATTATAAAAGTATAAAAAATATTAATAACATTTCACCCATGAAGCCAAAGAGGGGGCTTTTGGTCATTGACTGCAGGGAAGGGCTACACACCCTTTGATGGTATGGCCTGGAAAACTTTCTCCTTCCCATTGAGCACTGAGATGGACAACAAAAAGACCATGCTGCCACAAGCATTCTGTTCCATGAAGGCACATTTACCACAACATCTCTAGATGCAGTTATGTAAAACACTGAGGGGTTTAAGTGCCCTACTGTAACGTGGAGTTCTTGTAAAGTAGGAAAATTAAGAGATACACAGCAATGCATGCATTGAAAAATACAGTACAGTGCTTTTTCCTGCTTCACTGAAGCAGCTCAAGTATCAAACAAGTGTGAAAACCTTTTGTGTTGTACCTTGGAATTAGATGATAAAATATGCTGTCACGCTAAGAGGGTGCTATGTTCTCAGAAGTTGTTAGTTCAATGATATCATAGGGCACAAAAAAATGCATGTGAACGATAAGAATTTAATATGCTGTGATGATAATTCATGCTGGTTTCATGGATGGTGCAAGCAATTCTATCTACGTTTGATGTTGTGCTCCAGGTGATTCTTCCCTCTCAATGACAGAATTTTATTATACGTTTGTGCACAGAACAGAAGGGCGGGGCTGAATGTATGTAATCTTTAATATAGGTGAAGCCTATATCTGATGGATGGCTCGACTCCATTGCCCTAGAGATGTCACTACAGGGACAGCTAGGCCAAGGCTCAAGTTCAAAAACAAAGGTTAACAAAGGTTAAATGTGTTGAGATTTATCACAGCCAAGAGCAAGCAAGGCTGTATCTCCCTGGAGCCATTTCTACATACTGTAGGATTGTGTTTGTGTGAGAGAGAGAGGGGAATATGCAGCAGGCAGCCATGTCAGCTCTTTAAAGCTAGTTACAGAGCAGAGGTGAGATGTGCACCACTAGCAGATTCCCTCTGCACTTGATCAAACAGACACACAAACATGTCATATGGGGTCTCAAGGTGATAACAGAATGTGATAAGTATTGATTGACCCAAGGTAATTTTCCTCACTCTTACTGTACACTACATCAAGAATCTTTGACACTACTGTCATTTGCTTGAGATAAGGTTATCAGTCATGAAACAGAAAGAAAAAAAGGGAAACTAAAAAGATTTTTCATCTTTGTCAAATTGAGAACAGTGACATTGCTTTCTGTACAAATCAATCAAATCAAACAAACAAAAAATGTGTCACATGTACCAAATACAGCAGGTGTAGACCTTACCGTGAAATGCTAACTTACAAGCCCTTAACAAACAATGCAGTTCAAGAAATAAAGTTGAGAAAAGATTTGCTAAACTAAAAAATTAAATAACAAGTAACACAATAAAATAACAATAACGAGGCTATATATAGGGGATACCGGTACCAAGTCAATGTGCAGGGCTACAGGTTAGTTGAGGTAATATGTACATGTAGGGAGAGGTAAAGTGACTCTGCATAGATAATAAACAGAGAGTAGCAGCAGTGGAAAAACAAGGGGGGGCATTTGATTCATTGTTCAGCAGTCTTATGGCTTGGGGGTAGAAGCTGTTAAGGAGCCTTTTGGACCTAAACTCGGCGCTCCGGTACCGCTTGCTATGCGGTAGCAGAGAGAACAGTCTATGACTTGGGTGACTGGGGTCTTGACAATTCAGCCAGGACATGTCTGCGAAAGCTGGCCTTTGGCTTCAGGTAACACAGTTTGGAACAACTCTCTGGTAACACGCTTGTATGACGCCATCGTTTTCTTCCTCTTCCCCCACCCTAGACGTGTACTGCAAAAACGATGCAAACCCCTCTAAAGAGACCACCCTTTCCATATTCTTACCCAGTGACGATGCACTATGCTCGGCTATGCCTTTGAGCTAGAGATTTCCCTGGCCTCTCACAAACGCGCTGCCACCCTTTAAACATTCCAGTCATGGTTCAGCAAGGTGCCTGCTGTCAATTTTATTTATAAACCTCCCTGCCCTAGTCTCTCATTCAGACAGGCGCTCTACCACCTCCCATCCACCTCTCATACACAGACATGGAGAGGAGCAGACACCACCCACGAGATATTCTCCAAGGTAAATGGTATACATTGCTCAAAACAGCACTAAATGCAATCAATGGGCAAATACAAGCCTCAGCATTAACACAGCAGCACAACACAAACCGTAGTGTTTAGGTGTATACAAATGTCACAATATGTCCAGACAGCACATTGCATTAAATATATTTCTTCAGAGAGCCACGCTCCAGGATTTACCTCCTGTTTCTCTACGCCCTTGCATCGTCGATAATGCAACAGACACTCAGGCTGTGAGGGCTTGATGGCTCAACGGGCGCGAGTCAGAACTCTCTGACAATAGGCTCTGATAGTCGCAAGCCCAAATGATGGTTCTCTCTGCAGAGAAGCCCTGATAAAACAGCCACCCTGAAGAATGCCAGAGGAGCAGTCACACACTGTATCACTGTGACATAATGAACACAATTGCATGCACCCCCTATAAATGTAGAGCTCCCATTTTGCATGAAAAATTAAAATCGTCAACTTAATACGCACATGTATAATACTCATGTAGCGAATGAGACATTCAGCAATATATTTTTTGGGACAAATTATTCCATATATTCTCCCGTTGTTGAATCTATTAGATGTTCCAAACAGCAGGCCCACATCCATGAGGCATTACAGCACATACAGAGCTGTATATCTGTGTGAAAAATGTGTCCGCTGGGATAGTGGATTGAGCTGTGATGCTTGAAGGGGACTGGTGCTGCTGTTAGCAGCTGCTTCTTAACCCACCAGCAACCTGCTGCCATGTTTCCAATGCAATAGGGCCACCACAATCCCACTATCCTCCTTCTACACTACGAAGGACTACAGTACATTCAACTGAAAAAGTCTGATTAAAGACATCTACTGACATATTAACCTCTCTATGCTAGGGGGCCGTATTTTCACGTCCGGATGAAAAGCGTGCCCAAAGTAAACCCTGAAGCTAGGATATGCATATTATTAGTAGACTTGGATAGACAACACTCTGAAGTTTCTAAAACTGTTTGAATGATGTCTGTGAGTATAACAGAACTTATTTGGCAGGCGAAACCCCGAGGACAAACCATCCAGGATTTATTTTTTTTGAGGTCACTCTCTTTTCAATGCTTTTTTTTATGGGGATCTAGATTTTTAAGACACTTGCTTGCAGTTCCTATCGCTTCCACTGGATGTCAACAGTCTTTAGAAATTGGTTGATGTTTTTCCTTTGTGAAATGAAGAAGTAGGGCAGTTCAGAACGAGGGTTGAGTGAAGTGTACTGTTTGTTAGAGGCGCGTGACCTGAAAGCTCGCTCCACTTTGTTTTTATCCGCTATTGAAACCAGTTAATCCCGTCTTAAATTTTATCGATTATTTACGTAAAAAAATACCTAAAGTTGTATTAGGAAAGTTGTTTGAAATGTTTGGACAAAGATTACAGGTAACTTATTAGATATTTTGTAGTCATGTTGCGCGAGTTGGAACCGGTGTTTTTCTGGATCAAACGCGCCAAATAAATGGACATTTTGGATATATAACGACGGAATGAATCGAACAAAAGGAACATTTGTGATGTTTATGGGACATATTGGAGTGCCAATAGAAGAAGCTCGTCAAAGGTAAGGCATGAATTATATTGTTATTTCTGAGTTTTGTGTTGCGCCTGGCGGGTTGATTTATGATTGTCTGTGTTTGTTTGATGGGGGGCTGTCCTCAGATAATAGCATGGTTTGCTTTCGCCGTAAAGCCTTTTTGAAATCTGACACGTTGGCTGGATTAACAACAAGTGTAGCTTTAATTTGTTGTATTGCATGTGTGATTTCATGAAAGTTTAAAATTTATAGCAATTTAATTTGAATTTGGCACTCTGCCATTTCACCGGATGTTGTCAAATCGATCCCGTTAACGGGATTTGATCCCTAAGAAGACATCCTGGAATAAAATCAAAGGTAAGTGCATTGACCAATGCAGTAAATAAAAAAAAAAACATTCATTTGGAATATTTCAAGTTTAGAAATTCTGCAGAACAAAATTGTCAAATAGCATTAGCTGCACATTAGTTTAGTGAGGAATTAGCTATTGATGACTCTAAGGTAAAGACAAGACGTGCACATGTTGACCCTGGTATGGGCTGGATGCTACTGCCGTCAACTAATATTTGGTTTGGCCAGGTAGATTCTTGAAACATAGATGTCTGCTAGGTTTCAAAATCATAAATAAACTTACAGTAACAAGGCTGTCTCTCCGTATGAATATTGGGTTCCAGGCTCCGACTACTCCAGCCTGCTGACAGGCTCAACTAAATCCTAGAAGACGTACTGTACATGGAGGACTACATTGAGATGTGACTACTGTGGGTGATGCCTGTCTAGCGCTCCTATAAACTATTTATATGTAAATAAATTGCACTATAAAGAGACATTGCTGGCATCACAAATCCAATTTTACCCAACCCTTTTCTCTGATTTGTCAGTGGAGTGCAGATTGTATTTCCTTGAACAAAATAGCTGTGACTTGGTGGGATGTATTTGCTCATCGATGCTTCAACAGCATTTCCTGGCTTCCCAGATGACTGCTCTTCTGTAGCCCTGAGGAAGATTGTCAAACACAAATGCTTCTAACTGTAACCCAACAAGTAAGACAATTTTTGTATTGGTGTCACTAATATATCACAAAAAGGGTCAAAATTGTTTTTTAATTTAAGAAGCCAGCTGCATTCAAATAACAGGGGTTTAAGGGAGAATGGAGAAATCAAAGCCCACAGCAATCGAATAGTGCAAAAAGGAATGCACTCAGAGCACTCCATAATAATAGCCTATTAATGCCCCAATGTCTTTGCAAGTTAATGAGACATGAAATACTATTTTCGATATTTAGAATCTCAGTGCTGCATGCTCTATCCTATTTTCATGGAAGGCAGGAAGTGCAGTGATGTAAGAACCGTCATGCAGTTCTCTGTGTGAGATGATGAGACTAATCCAGAACTATCCAATCAAATGACACTTTTCGGTCAAGCCATTTTTCAGTGTCACATTCCTTTATATTTGATCCATGGGGTAAGCATGTCCCATTGGCATCATCTATCATCATCAAGTCTGGCAACATGGCTCTCCTGACCCCTGGGATGTCACTCTCTGGAGACGGATGCCTCTGAGGAACACATGTCAATAAAATGAAAGAAAGTATAACACTCACTTTTATTCCATTTTCAATCAACCACAATGACACACACACACACACACACACACACACACACACACACACACACACACACACACACACACACACACACACACACACACACACACACACACACACACACACACAAACAACACTGCCCGCACTAATGGCCCAATGATGCATTGAGGCTTCAGGCACTCTGGTTTTGTGTAGTTCTCTCAGCTTCTGAACTGGCAACTGCCTCCCTTTTTAAGGAGCATTTCAGGAAATAGCTGTCCTTTCCAGCCTAGTTATCCATATGAAGGATTTCCAAATGGGGGTTACACCTCTTAGTCCAGTCCCTGCGCCAGGTTGGTTAAACCATGAGCCAAGTCTCAAAGTGACCTCTTGGATGAGATAAGTTCTCTATCAAGCAGTGCAAACATTATTTTGATCATTCATAGTAACATGTACAATAGTGTCATGCAGCAGCCCTTCCAGATCAGCAACACAAAATAGTTTATAATATTCTCCTCAAGGCAATTTAGAATACGTCCCGGAGCCCTATTCAATCAAAACCAGTGAACGGTTTTCTACACCAATAACAACATTCCTCTTGTGCAGTGATAATATACACTGAGTATACCAAACATTCGGAACACCTTCCCACAGCTTTGCAGGTCTTGACACACTCAAACCGGTGTGCCTGTCACCTACTACCGTTCTCCGTTAAAAGACATTTAAATATTTTGTCTTGCCCATTCACCCTCTGAATGGCACACACACACAATCCATGTCTCAATTGTCTCAAGGCTTAAAATTCCTTTTTAAACCTGTCTCGTCCCCTTCATCTACACAGATTGAAGTGGATTTAACAAGTGACATCAATAAGGGATCATACGTTTCACCTGGATTCACCTGGTCAGTCTAAGTCATGGAAAGAGCAGATGTTCTTAATGTTTTGTATACTCAGTGTATATTTGAGTCCTGTCCAGCAACACACCAGTGAAACAAAATAATTATCATGTAAAAACAGCTTTGTTTTTAGTGCTCTAATTAGTGGCTAAATTTAAAGATGTATTTGAAATGTGACAGCTATTTGTCTACCTGGCTTGAGTGTCTCTATATTTAGATAGGTAGTTAAACAACTGAAGACCAGGAAGCAATGGAAAACAACAGCAAAGAACATCTGAGCTTTTCATATAAATGTCTCCCTAAAATAAGGAGAAAACAAGACATACAGCAGATTTTCTACTGTTTGTGATCACCGAGGGTCAACCACTGTACAGACACTGAGGATGGCTATATTAATGGAGGTCATTCCACGGGGGCACACACTCCATTAGACACAATTTTCCTTGGAACCAGACTTTGCCCGCAGGAGCACGGGAAAAATTGGAACAAATGAGCATACTGTTCTTCAGAGAGTTTACTGTGATTTGGGAAAACTGGGATCATTACATCAAATCAGATCTGTGTTTACACACTGTCATGTACTATTTCCCTCTTGCCAGCAATAACAAGGACTAATTGCCAAGTTGCCAACAACACGTCATTCATCTCTTGGTGGGTTCTACTCAATTACTCAATTCTCTCAAAGGAGTAAGCCAAAAAAAATTCTATAATTACAAATATTCTCATTTCAGAATTACATTTTAAGTGATATACTGTAATCATCCAATTGTATTATCATTTGTGAGCACCTGTTAACACCCAATATATGTGTGTAATGGTATGATATGCATTGTGACAATAGGTAAAATGTATCATGTATCTTGTTTTTTGCCTTAAAATGTATCACTCAATGTTCTTCCAAACCCCCATAGACTGGAGCCCCTTCCTTGCCTCAAACATTATACAAGCATCAAAACCGACTTTTACTGCTTCTTGTCTTCATAGTGTAAAATAGTCTTCTTTTTACAGGCTAGCCTGTTGTAACCTATTAATGTCTCACTCTTTATGTAGAGCTCTGTGAGAATAAGTTTGTAATGAGAAGTGCTTGAAAAATATTGTTATTATCATTAAGCTGCTGCATGACACACTGATCCTTAGCACACCTGCTTTCCTCAATTGAAGCTGCAGTGAACGTGCTGTCAGTTTCGCACCTACTACACTGTTCCTCTTCACCTTCAGAGTTCATGGAGGCTAATGGAAGCAGCTCATAACAGATCCATGCCTCCCTCACCTTTATGGGTAAACTCACTCGTTTATTTTCACCATATGGTTGGTTGCTGCATCCCCGAAGACCAGTTTAAATAGCCCTTTGCACAAAGGCTGGGATTTAGCCACAGTCTCTTGGCAGATGTCTCTGACAAAATGTTTAAGCTTCTCTTGTTAAGGTCAGAACAGTAAGAGAAGAGTACTGTCATCACAAAGGGACTACACGTTTTTGTAATTTCAGCAATGTTCTCAGTTACTTTGATTGTTGATCATCGATAAAAACAAAAACTAAATGTAGGATAGTTTGAGGTTGCGCATATTGATTTATTTCAAGTCTTTTGTTTGCTGCTCCACACTATATGTGACTCACCACCTGGATTCGGTCTTATGTAGCAAAATTATAAATTGTGTTTTCTACATTATATAAAAGTAGAGACTCAGAGCTACAAAATGGTATATCATACACTGCATTTGAGGAACAATGGGAAAGTAATTCTGCCTTGAAAGTTGATCCACTTGTAATCTCACTTTTGAGAAAATCGCCTTGGAATGTTTTGCTATCTAGTGAAGAGCCCTTCGTTTTCTACACCCATTCAGCTTCGTTTACACCCTCATCCTAAACTGTAGCTCCAACCATCCCGTTTCGCTCTCGAAGCGCACACTTGATGCTCTGGGCGATGATTTGTTTACCTCTGGATAACATGAAAACAGCCTAACCAGCTCTGCTGGCAACAATTTCAGTACACTTTTTTGCAGACGTTTACTGACACCGGCCAGGGTGAACAGGTGTTGTACACACGTCATGTAACAATAGCTAACGAGCCAGCTAGTTAAACAATAAACAGTGCCAACAATGCCACAGTGCTGGGAGCTAACCAATCATGGTCAATGTTAGCTAGCTAACACTAAGCTCTAACTAGAACAGCACACAGCTCTGGGAAACAACTAATAACATCAGCAAGGGAGCTGTTGATACAGACTGATACTATTTCCATTCATGCATTTGTTGATTAAAACTAAATTAAATTAAAACTAACAAGTAATCCTGTTTCAGAATTAACGCTAAAGTTAAGCTAAAGAAATATGAATGCTTACTTGTTTGTCCTTGTATTTGTAGATTCCTTTTTAATGTTTCATGTGCGCATTTGAGAGCTCTGTGTTGTGGTTCATGCCAACCTGTAATAATGAAATGTTCCATGGTGAAACGCATTATGGTTTTTAAACACCTCATTCCCTGTTGTGGCCAGACAGTGGAAGGATGGACTTTGTGTTTTGCAGGGGGTGATATCTATGGTTGGCATACCAATAACAAACATCATTATATTCAATCGTTCTCCTCTTTCTCAACTTGAGTAGTTAGTGGTTTAGAAATTACTTACACAAGTCATTTTATTGTGAGATGAATAAATTGAAATTAATCTCTAACAAACATTCTCCTGATTTTCCCTCCATTTAATAGTTAGTTCCATTTATCCTTGTAGGACCTTTCCAACATTTAAATAGGTTTCTTCATGTTACAAAAATATTAAGTTTAAAACTCCACAGACTCATTCTCAGCGATGCTTTAGCTTTGGAAGCTGAGGGGCAATTAGTCATGTCAATAATTATACTGTTGAAGTCGGAAGATTTCATACATTTAAACTCAGTTTTTCACAATTCCTGACATTTAATCCTCGGAAAAATTACCTGTCTTAGGTCAGTTAGGATCACCACTTCATTTTAAGAATGTGAAATGTCAGAATAATAGTAGAGAGAATGATTTATTTCAGATTTTATTTATTTCATCACATTCCCAGTCGGTCAGAAGTTTACATGCACTCAATTAGTATTTGGTAGCATTGCCTTTAAATTGTTTAACTTGGGTCAAACATTTCGGGTAGCCTTCCAAAAGCTTCCCACAATAAATTGGGTGAATTTTGGCCCATTCCTCCTAACATAGCTGGTGTAACTGAGTCAGGTATGTAGGCCCCCCTGCTCGCACACACTTTTTCAGTTCTGTCCACACATTTTCTATAGGATTGAGGTCAGGGCTTTGTGATGGCCACTCCAATACCTTGACTTTGTTGACCGTAAGCCATTTTGCCACACATTTGGAAGTATGCTTGGGGGTCATTGTTCATTTGGAAGACCCATTTGTAACCAAGCTTAACTTCCTGACTCATTTGAGATGTTGTTTCAATACATCCAGATAATTTTCCTCCCTCATGATTCCATCTATTTTGTGAAGTGCACCAGTCCATTATGCAGCAAAGCACCCCCACAACATGATGCTGCCACCCCGTGCTTCACGGTTGGGATGTGTTCTTCGGCTTGCAAGCCTCCCCCTTTTCCCACCAAACATAACAGTGGTCATTATGGCCAAACAGTTCTATTTTTGTTTCATCAGACCAGAGGACATTTCTCCAAAAAGTATGATATTTGGCCCCATGTGCAGTTGAAAACCGTAGTCTAGCTTTTTTATGGCGGTTTTGGAGCAGTGGCTTTTTCCTTGCTGAGCAGCCTTTCAGGTTATGTCAAAATAGGACTCCTTTTACTGTGAATATAAATACTTTTGTATCTGTTTCCTCCAGCATCTTCACAAGGTCCTTTGCTGTTGTTCTAGGATTGATTTGCACTTTTCGCAGCAAAGTATGTTCATATCTAGGAGACAGAATGCGTCTCCTTCCTGAGCGGTATGACGGCTGCGTGGTCCCATGGTGTTTATACTTGCATACTATTGTTTGTACAGATGAACGTGGTACCTTCAGGCGTTTGGAAATTGCTCCCAGGGATGAACCAGAATTGTGGAGGTCTACCATTTCTTTTTCTGAGGTCTTGGCTGATTTCTTTTGATTTTCCAATGATGTCAAGCAGAGGCACTGAGTTTGAAGGTAGGCCTTGAAATACATCCACAGGTACACCTCCAATTGACTCAAATGATGTCAACTAACCTATCAGAAGCTTCTAAAGCCATGACATCATTTTCTGGAATTTTCCAAGCTGTTTATAGGCACAGTCAACTTACTGTATGTAAACTTCTGACCCACTGGAATTGTGAATAAGTGAAATAATCTGTCTGTTAACAGTTGTTGAAAAAATTACTTGGGTCGTGCACAAAGCAGATGTCCTAACCAACTTGCCAAAACTATAGTTTGTTAACAAGAATTTTGTGGAGTGGTTGAAAAACCGAGTTTGAATGACTCCAACATAAGTGTATGTAAACTTCCGACTTCAACTGGTATATTGTGTCATATTAGTGTTGTTCAATATACGGTAGATTTTCAGAAAAGAAACATCCAACATTTTGGATGTAATGACAGATATCCTTAATTGAATATTGATATTGACCGGTGTCTTTTTTCTATCTTAGGAGCAAACCATGTATCACTGAATACTAATCACCCTGCTGATATTCATACTAACTAATCACCCTGTGTTAGGCAGAGCAGCACAGGGGAACCCAAGAGCAGACTCAGACCAAGAAACAGGGATGAATGAACCAATATATTTATTGTAACACATGGAGAGATGAAGTGCAGATACAGGGAAGCTCGGATGAGTTGTAGGAAACCAGATGTGCAGGCTGAGGTTGGAGTGAGCTGGGCTGGGACAGGGTAAACAGGTCTGGAGGGGAATCCAAGGGAGTGATGGTGAGTTGAATCCAGAACAGGGTAGCAAGATGTGGAACAGGAGACCAGAACCAGAGTCAGAGCGGCAAAACTGCAGTGAGATGAGAAACAGCGCCAGGCAAGGAAACAGGCACAGCAGGATACAGGATCTTAAATAATAACAAATAGCTAGAAGCATGACTGACTGAACGGAGATTACGATCTGGCAGAGTGGAAGTGACAGGACTGAGTATTTGTAGAGGTCTTGATTATGGAACGGGTTGCAGCTGGTGGGGAACTGCTCTGACTCCAGCACACCTGTCTCCAACCACACAATCACACACACACAGAGAGAGAGAGAGAGAGAGAGAGAGAGAGAGAGAGAGAGAGAGAGAGAGAGAGAGAGAGAGAGAGAGAGAACTGGGGGAATGGCTGCAGGTCAAAGAGTATGTCCACTAGGGGGTGTGGCAGGAGCAGATGTTAAACCCTGCTGGTATCCATACTAACTAAACATCCTGCTGGTATCCATACTAACTAATCACCCTGCTGGTATCCATACTAATTAACCATTCTGCTGGTATTTATACTAACTAACCATCCTGCTGGTATTCATACTAGTTAACCATCCTGCTGGTATCCATACTAACTAACCACCCTGCTGGTATTCATACTAGTTAACCATCCTGCTGGTATTCATACTAACTAACCATCCTGCTGGTATTCATATTAATTAATCACTCTGCTGGTATCCATACTAACTAATCACCCTGCTGGTATCCATACTAACTAATCACCCTGCTGGTATCCATACTAACTAACCATCCTGCTGGTATTCATACTAATTAACCATTCTGCTGGTATTTATACTAACTAACCATCCTGCTGGTATTCATACTAATTAACCATTCTGCTGGTATTTATACTAACTAACCATCCTGCTGGTATTCATACTAGTTAACCATCCTACTGGTATTCATACTAGTTAACCATCCTGCTGGTATTCATACTAACTAACCATTCTGCTGGTATTTATACTAACTAACCATCCTGCTGGTATTCATACTAGTTAACCATCCTGCTAGTATTCATACTAACTAACCATCCTGCTAGTATTCATACTAACTAACCATCCTGCTAGTATTCATACTAACTAACCATCCTGCTAGTATTCATACTAACTAACCATCCTGCTGGTATTCATACTAACTAACCATCCTGCTGGTATTCATACTAACTAACCATCCTGCTGGTATTCATACTAACTAACCATCCTGCTGGTATTCATACTAACTAACCATCCTGCTGGTATTTATACTAACTAACCATCCTGCTGGTATTCATACTAGTTAACCTTCCTGCTAGTATTCATACTAACTAACCGTCCTGCTTGTATTCATACTAACTAACCATCCTGCTGGTATTCATACTAGTTAACCATCCTGCTGGTATTCATACTAACTAATTTCCCTGCTGGTATTCATACTAACTAACCATCCTGCTGGTATTCATACTAGTTAACCATCCTGCTAGTATTCATACTAACTAACCATCCTGCTGGTATTCATACTAACTAACCATCCTGCTGGTATTCATACTAGTTAACCTTCCTGCTAGTATTCATACTAACTAACCATCCTGCTTGTATTCATACTAACTAACCATCCTGCTGGTATTCATACTAGTTAACCATCCTGCTGGTATTCATACTAACTAATTTCCCTGCTGGTATTCATACTAACTAACCACCCTGCTGATATTCATAGTAACTAATCACCCTGCTGGTATTCATACTATTATTTATTTTATTTTATTTATTTAACCTTTATTTAACCAGGTAGGCCAGTTGAGAACAAGTTCTCATTTACAACTGCGACCTGGCCAAGATAAAGCAAAGCAGTGCGACAAAAAGAACAACACAGAGTTACACATAAACAAACGTATAGTCAATAACACAATAGAAAAATATATGTACAGTGTGTGCAAATGAAGAAGAGTAGGGAGGTAAGGCAATAAATAGGCCATAGAGCCGAAATAATTACAATTTAGCATTAACACTGGAGTGATAGATGTGCAGATGATGATGTGCAAGTAGAGATACTGGGGTGCAAAGGAGCAAGAGGATAAATAAAAATATGGGGATGAGGTAGTTGGATGTGCTATTTACAGATTGGCTGTGTACAGGTACAGTGATCGCTAAGCTGCTCTGACAGCTGATGCTTAAAATTAGAGAGGGAGATATAAGTCTCCAGCTTCTGGGGATGACTAATCACCCTGCTGGTATTCATACTAACTAATCACCCTGCTGGTATTCATACTAACTAAACACCCTGCTGGTATTCATGCTAATTAATCACCCTGCTGGTATTCATACTAACTAATCACCCTGCTGGTATTCATGATATCTAATCACCCTGCTGGTATTCATGCTAACTAATCACCCTGCTGGTATTCATACTAACTAAACACCCTGCTGGTATTCATGCTAACTAATCACCCTGCTGGTATTCATACTAACTAATCACCCTGCTGGTATTCATGATATCTAATCACCCTGCTGGTATTCATACTAACTAATCACCCTGCTGGTATTCATACTAACTAAACACCCTGCTGGTATTCATGCTAACTAATCACCCTGCTGGTATTCATACTAACTAATCACCCTGCTGGTATTCATGATATCTAATCACCCTGCTGGTATTCATACTAACTAATCACCCTGCTGGTATTCATACTAACTAAACACCCTGCTGGTATTCATACTAACTAATCACCCTGCTGATATTCATATTAACTAATCACCCTGCTGGTATTCATATTAACTAATCACCCTGCTGGTATTCATACTAACTATTCATCCTGCTGATATTCATACTAACTAATCACCCTGCTGGTATTCATATTAACGAATCACCCTGCTGGTATTCATACCACACTAACCATCCTGCTGGTATTCATATTTGTGAGTCATATTCATGAGAACAATAACTGTTTTTTGGGGATTAAACAAATCATCCTAATTCCAGGCCAAACAAGTAAATCACGTGTACTCTAGCCTCCCGTGCATTCTGTCAGCAATGGACATCTGTAGTTCAATAGTCCCATAATCAAGCAATGACAGCAAATACAGGATGGTTTAATGAAGAATTGCTTGAAGAATAGCTTTAAGAAAGCATGCTTTATTGTCAGACAGTAGCTATAATCTGTAAAATTAGAGAGGGAGATATAAGTCTCCAGCTTCTGGGGATGACTAATCACCCTGCTGGTATTCATACTAACTAATCACCCTGCTGGTATTCATACTAACTAATCACCCTGCTGGTATTCATACTAACTAAACACCCTGCTGGTATTCATGCTAACTAATCACCCTGCTGGTATTCATACTAACTAATCACCCTGCTGGTATTCATGATATCTAATCACCCTGCTGGTATTCATGCTAACTAATCACCCTGCTGGTATTCATACTAACTAAACACCCTGCTGGTATTCATGCTAACTAATCACCCTGCTGGTATTCATACTAACTAATCACCCTGCTGGTATTCATGATATCTAATCACCCTGCTGGTATTCATACTAACTAATCACCCTGCTGGTATTCATACTAACTAAACACCCTGCTGGTATTCATGCTAACTAATCACCCTGCTGGTATTCATACTAACTAATCACCCTGCTGGTATTCATGATATCTAATCACCCTGCTGGTATTCATACTAACTAATCACCCTGCTGGTATTCATGATATCTAATCACCCTGCTGGTATTCATACTAACTAATCACCCTGCTGGTATTCATACTAACTAAACACCCTGCTGGTATTCATGCTAACTAATCACCCTGCTGGTATTCATACTAACTAATCACCCTGCTGGTATTCATGATATCTAATCACCCTGCTGGTATTCATACTAACTAATCACCCTGCTGGTATTCATGATATCTAATCACTCTGCTGGTATTCATACTAACTAACCATCCTGCTGGTATTCATATTAACTAATCACCCTGCTGGTATTCATACTAAATAATCACCCTGCTGGTATTCATACAAACTAACCACCCTGCTGGTATTCATACTAACTAATCACCCTGCTGATATTCATATTAACTAATCACCCTGCTGGTATTCATATTAACTAATCACCCTGCTGGTATTCATACTAACTAATCACCCTGCTGGTATTCATATTAACTAATCACCCTGCTGGTATTCATACCACACTAACCATCCTGCTGGTATTCATATTTGTGAGTCATATTCATGAGAACAATAACTGTTTTTTGGGGATTAAACAAATCATCCTAATTCCAGGCCAAACAAGTAAATCACGTGTACTCTAGCCTCCCGTGCATTCTGTCAGCAATGGACATCTGTAGTTCAATAGTCCCATAATCAAGCAATGACAGCAAATACAGGATGGTTTAATGAAGAATTGCTTGAAGAATAGCTTTAAGAAAGCATGCTTTATTGTCAGACAGTAGCTATAATCTGTATGAATCTGGGTACATATTGTTCACTAAACATTGATTTCCCAGGAAACCATCTGGTTTTCAAGAAACCAGACATTCAATAACGGCTGATTTGAACCCACTTGCCTCGTTCTTTTAAAGAGTAGCCAGGTGCTCCCAAGAGATAATGTTTGCTATCATCAAGGATTTACAGACCTCTTATCCGTTTTGTTATAATAACATGATTACTTTAATCAGCCTTGCATGGTTTTGTCACAGCCACAGAATACTTTAGCTGAGTTTGTCATTAATGGCCTCAGCAGTTTTCCTTAGGTCTCAGGAAAAGACAGATTAATCCCCTCCCCGTTAGAGAATATGTGCTGTACATGACCTTCTTACAGATACATAGCGGCACTTTAGAAAGAAAGGGACACAAGTACTGAACTCTCCAATGTACTCTGTTTTATGACCATTTATTTGCACAAATCCAATTTTCACCGGTAGAATATTGACCTCTTTTGAGCTCTGATACTGGTTACGTTGATTCTTCTACTCGACTACAGTACTACTAAACGGTATTAACATAGACTAAATTCATGTACACAATGGGTTACTTCAAATGGCTGGACATGATAACCTCACAGTTCCTGATCAATAATTTATAGGAGAGACGAGAGGATACTCCTGATGCACATGGCAGTGTGGAGAAAGCCCAGGGTTAATGGCAGACATGCATTAATGGACTGAAAGGCAAGAGGATGTTTGACAGAGGAGAACATATGAGGAAACATTGTTGATCTTGCAGATTGCTCAAATGGTGACGGACTGAAGCTCAATTGAAGAAGAGAAAATTGCCTTTAAATGACAAGTGGAGAGATGTGTGTATCTACTGCACTTAGATTTTATATGAATATTGTTGACAAAGGTTTGATCAACACAATTGTAAGAATTTGCATGGAATTGAGTCTGGATCGACCCTCTTCAGTGTGTGTCCATTGTTTTTCTCAACCGCCTAAGGTCGATGTCCGCTTCCATGCAGAAATCGAATTAGCATAATACAAAAATGGCCATAAAAATCTATCAGTTTAAGCTAGAGATATATTTGTATTGTATGCGTCTCAATCCACCGATGTCGCACTATCGCATCTGCTGTGAAAGGTGACAGAGCTAGAGCAGTTTTGTCAGACCATGAGACATCCCGAATATCAGTCTTCTCACAAAATCATCTGTAGCGTCCGAACGGTTTGCAAAGAGGGGTCAAACTATTAGGACCCCTCTATGAAAAGATGACTCACGAACTAATAGCAGTAAGGCCCTTTCCCCCCATCATCATCAGTTCTTCAAATCTTAAGGGTTAAACCAAATCAAATGAGCAGCTGTTGTAATAGCGCCAATAGTTTTCTGCAATTTGTCCACTTTTGCTGGATAGCTAAAGATGGCTATGCAGCTGTCTGGCATTAGACTAAAAATGTCAGGACGGATGACAAAGGCAAACATGGTAGTCAATATAATATCATGACACTATGATCCACCTGGGTCATAAACTCCAATCGGATACAACACTGCCATTGTTTGATCCTGACATAATTAGATGAAAATCAAATCCCTGAGAACATGGAATGTCATGTTTTGTGAGAGGATACTGTCAGTGAACTGGATTTCTACTGTAATAAATGATGCTGGGAGAACACAAAACAGGTTGATTTGGCTCAGGTTCAATGACTTAAGATAGATTTTTTATGCTGACCTATGTGTTCATATGTCTGTTCATGTGAGATAAAAGCACACCTTCAGAGTCAAGTAACAAAAATGAAATAGAAATCATAGACACATCATGTTCACGTCTGAAACATCTTGATCCAAATTGAATTACATGTGTGTTGATTAAAATGTCATACCTCTTTCATTTGCATGCCTCTGAGTAGGGACTGAATTCAAAAGACCGATCTCTACAGACTGATATTTCGAAGGCCCTGACCCAATTATTTTTCTCTACCACGCAATCAGAGTTTCTTCACAGGGAGATTTCACATGTTCCACATTTTTCATATGATTTTTTTCTAATGGGTGATTATGATGTTCCTGCAGATGGCAGTCTTGCAAGTCACCTCTTTTAGTTGAAACAAATATTAAGCAAATATTAATTGCACAAGATACAATTATACCTTTAGAATAATGCCATACTAAAGCACACCATGTGAAAACTGTTTTTCTAGCTAGTATGGTCTCGCACACACAAGTCACTGTCTGGGAATGATGCAATGATGTACAGTCAGGGTAGGCAGTGCTTAACCTGTGATAATTTATTTTAAAAATGTTTTTATGAAAAGTCAGATAAATGCAATTACATAAACTCAGCAAAAAAAGAAACGTTCCTTTTTCAGGACCCTGTCTTTCAAAGATAATTCGTAAAACTGCAAATAACTTCACAGATATTCATTGTAAAGGGTTTAAACACTGTTTCCCATGCTTGTTCAATTAACAATTAATGAACATCCACCTGTGGAACGGTCGTTAAGACACTAACAGTTTACAGACGGTAGGCAATTAAGGTCACAGTTATGAAAACTTAGGACACTAAAGAGGCCTTTCTACTGACTCTGAAAAACACCAAAAGAAAGATGCCCAGGGTCCCTGCTCATCTGCGTGAACGTGCCTTATGCATGCTGCAAGGAGGCCTGAGGACTGCAGATGTGGCCAGGGCAATAAATTGCAATGTCCGTACTGTGAGACGCCTAAGACAGCGCTACAGGGAGACAGGACGGACAGCAGACCACGTGTAACAACACCTGCACAGGATTGGTATATCCGAACATCATACCTGCGGGACAGGTACAGGATGGCAACAACAACTGCCCGAGTTACACCAGGAATGCACAATCCCTCCAACAGTGCTCAGACTGTCCGCAATAGGCTGAGAGAGGCTGGACTGAGGGCTTGTAGGCCTGTTGTAAGGCAGGTCCTCACCAGACATCACCGGCAACAACGTCGCCTATGGGCACAAACCCACCGTCGCTGGACCAGACAGGACTGGCAAAAAGTGCTCTTCACTGACGAGTCACAGTTTTGTCTCACCAGGGGTGATGGTCGGATTCGTGTTTATCGTCGAAGGAATGAGCGTTACACCGAGGCCTGTAGTCTTGAGCGGGATCGATTTGGAGGTGGAGGGTCCGTCATGGTCTGGGGCGGTGTGTCACAGCATCATCGGACTGAGCTTGTTGTCATTGCTGGCAATCTCAACGCTGTGCGTTACAGGGAAGACATCCTCCTCCCTCATGTGGTACCCTTTCTGCAGGCTCATCTTGACATGACCCTCCAGCATGACAATGCCACCAGCCACACTGCTCGTTCTGTGCGTGATTTCCTTCAAGACAGGAATGTCAGTGTTCTGCCATGGCCAGTGAAGAGCCCGGATCTCAATCCCATTGAGCACGTCTGGGACATGTTAGATCGGAGGGTGAGGGCTAGGGCCATTCCCCCCAGAAATGTCCGGGAACTTGCAGGTGCCTTGGTGGAAGAGTGCGGTTTAGTACTTAATGCAGCTGGTGGCCACACCAGATTCTGACTGTTACTTTGATTTTGACCCCCCCCCCCTTTGTTCAGGGACACATTATTCCATTTCTGTTAGTCACATGTCTGTGGTACTTGTTCAGTTTATGTCTCAGTTGTTGAATGATGTTATGTTCATATAAATATTTACACGTTAAGTTTTCTGAAAATAAATGCAGTTGACAGTGAGAGGACGTTTCTTTTTTTGCTGAGTTTATAAGAAAAATATTATTTTTTGTTATAACTTATCTAATGATTTTTTAGCAATGATTCTGGTGGTTTTCATTCTCAAAATCTGAAAAGTTACAAAAATGGCATGAAACATGTTGCCTAAACATGTTGTGTGGGTATTGCCTAGGGTAAGCTGTGCACATTTGGGTGTGTCTACATAATTTTGCGCTCACATCCCTTGAACTGAACAGACTCGAAGCTAGCTATCTGACAAATGGACACTATAGTATACTGCACCTCAACAATTTCCCAAGTTGGAATAATGTTTAAAGAGTGGAATGTCAGCTACAATAAAGGCTAAAGAAGAATTTAGCTTTAAAAATATATATGAACTCAAATCAAATAACATTTTATTAGTCACATACGCCGAATACAACATATGTAGACCTTACAGTGAAATGCTTACTTATGAGCCCCTAACCAACAATGCAGTTGTAAAAAAAATGCAGATAAGAATAAGAGATAAAAGTAACAAGTAATTAAAGAGCAGCAGTAAAATAACAATAGCGAGACTATATACAGGGGGTCCCGATATAGAGTCAATGTGTGGGGTCACTGGTTAGTCGAGGTAGTATGTACATGTAGGTAGAGTGATTAAAGTGACTATGCATAGATGACAACAGAGAGTAGCAGTGGTGTAAAGAGGGGGTGGTGGGGGGCTGCTAGATGTTCAGGAGTCTTCTGGCTTGGGGGTAGAAGCTGTTTAGAAGCCTCTTGGTCTTAGACTTGGCACTCTGGTACCGCTTGCCATGCCATAGCAGAGAGAACAGTCTATGACTAGGGTGGCTGGAGTCTTAGACAATTTTTAGGGCCTTCCTCTGACACCGCCTGGTATAGAGGTCCTGGATGGCAAGAAGCGTGGCCCTAGTGATGTACTGGGCCGTTCACACTACCCTCTGTAGTGCCTTGCAGTCGGAGGCCGAGCAGTTGCCATAACAGGCAGTGATGCAACCAGTCAGGATGCTCTCGATGGTGCAGCTGTAGAACCTTTTGAGGATCTGAGAACCCATGCCAAATCTTTTCAGTCTCCTGAGGGGGAATAGGTTTTGTTGTGCCCTCTTCACGACTGTTTTGGTGTGCTTCGACCATGTTAGTTTGTTGGTGATGTGGACAACAAGGAACTTGAAGCTCTCAACCTGCTCCACTGCAGCCCCGTCGTTGAGAATTGGAGCGTGCTCAGTCCTTTTTTTCCTGTAGTCCACAATCTCATCTCCTTGTATATAATGTATATATACAGTACATATGTAAAATGTTTATGTAAATACCATGTTATAGAATGGTCCAGACACTATTTTTGCGATTTCACTTGTTTTTGAGAAACTTAATTTCCTCATCTTTTTTGTGCAGTCGGGGCTCTGAAAAAACGAATGCTCCAAAAACACCCAAAATACGTATTTTTAGAAATGCTATGGTAATGCAGGTCTTTACATGAAATTGTGTCATTCTGAACTAATACATTATATTCCATTTTGTGCAACTCAAGCTTTTTTCCTTATCCATTCTCCATGTAGCCTGCTGCTAGATTGGACGGAGAGGTATTGTTCGAGTCATAACAAAATGGAATAACGTTTTCTGTAAAAAAAAAAAAAATTGAGTGTTTTGTAGCATTTGTTAATGTTTTTTCAGAGAATAGACAACATCCCTTTGAATACATTTGATTTATCAAGCTACAATTTCATTTTGATTAGACACTTTTTTGAGATTTTTAAATGCATTTTTCAGAACCTTATTTATTTATTATGTGTGTGTGTAATAATATTTCACATAATATTCTTGTGCGTGTGTGTGTCTTTGTGCATGCCGCACATTGGAAGAATTGTAAATCCATTGTGAAAGGCTATGGAGTTTGCTTTGTGAATTATTCTGATTAAATGTGTCCATATATTGGTATTTTAATGCCACCTATCAGTTGTAACTGTGGATGCAACATCAGGCTATGGCTGACCTGAGCAGCAGTGGTGTAAAGTAAAAAATACTTTAAAGTACTACTTAAGTAGTTTTTGTTGGGTATCTGTACTTTACTTTACTATCTATATTTCTGACAACCTTTACTTCACTACATTCCTAAAGAAAATAAGGTACTTTTTACTCCATACATTTTCCCTGACACCCAAAAGTACTAGTTACATTTTGAATGCTTAGCAGGACAGGAAAATGGTCCAATTCATGCACTTATCAAGAGAGCATCCCTGGCCATCTCTACTGCCTCTAATCTGATGGATGCACTAAACACTAATGCTTTGTTCATTTGTAAAGGATGCCTGAGTGTTGCAGTGTGCCCCTGGCTATCCGTAAATAAATAAAAAGCAAGAAAATGGTGCCATGTGATTTGCTTAATATAAGGAATTTGAAATGAGCTATGCTTTTACTTTTGATACTTAAGTATATTTCAGCAATTACAGTTACTTTTGATAGTTAAGTATATTTAAAACCAAATACTTTTAGACTTTTACTCAAGTAGTTTTTTACTGTGTGACTTTCACTTTTACTTTAGTAATTTTCCATTTTCTATTTCTTTACTCTTACTCAAATATGACAATTGGGTACTTTTTCCACCACTGCTGAGCAGTGTGTAATTTTGTCGGATGATATGAAATATGCCGCCATTAGAGACAATAGCTTGTGTATCTTGGCTACATTGATATTTACATTTGGTGAAAATTGTTTGTCAACTTCAGTTAGCCTATGTCACTCTGGTTGTTGGAGCTATCTTTTGTAAGGTGAACTTGGGCTTCATCAAGATTTACTTTGTGGGCAAATCTGGCTTTGATAATAGCCGGTGCTTACCCAGCCACCAACCTCACCGTACGTCACTGGAAAGATATTTATCAGTCCAAGCTCACTAGTGGCCTTCCATGTGGACCTGGGGAGAGAGCGCTTTACAGGCTGCCTGTCAGCTGTCCTGTGGTGTTCGGAGAGGGCTCATTGCTTTTTTAATTCTCAGCCAATCTTCTGTCCATCACACCACTTCATCCCTTCTTTAGAGCTCAGCGCCGGTCCAAACATTGTCACTTTCTAACATGTCTCACAGCCTACACCTCAGCAATAACATAAAATATATGTCAGCGCAACTTTACTCAAATAAAACAGGGATGTTCAGACAATCAGATTCATTATGGATTTAAGTAATCTTTCCTTGCAGTATGGGACTAAACTCTGAAGTGAAAATAAAAATTTGCATATGAGCCATGAATACAGATTTTTTTGTTTTTGTTTGGAATGCCACGTCAGATGTGGTCAAAAATAAGATAACACTATAGGAACAAGTGATTTTGGAAGTTGCAAATCCACATTAAAGCTGAAGACCTTAATTGAGACAATAACAAAGCGTACACCCCGGATGGGCCTAGAGAAATGTAACACTCTTAAATTCACAGACAGAGCTATGGATGCAAAACTGACGATCCATGATTAAAAGAAATACGTTTTAACCATCTTTTGAGGCTATACAGTGTTTGTTTGGGCTCTGATGAGGTTCGACAGTTTGACTAAGCTCATGAGGCAAGTCCAATACTTCAAGAATCAATGGATATATCAATAAAAGTAAAAACAAAATGGATGTAACAACTAAGAATTCTAACTTTAAGACGTGTTTTTTTCAGGGCATAGTTTTTTTTCGGTTTTCTAGCTTAGAAATAAGTCACTTTTGGAGACACTTTAAATTGATGTAACTCCTCAGTGGCAAGTTATAGTACAGCAGCATGAAGCAGTTGCATATTAGCACATGCTTTCTTTGAACTGGAACACCCATTGTGCATACTGTGTTGAATATTGCCTATGGTGCTATGGCCAATAATATACTACTGTAACATGTCAATTGCATTGTAAAGTACAGGAAAGATAAAAATGCACTAGTTGTGTTTCAGTCATTGAAAATCATCCCATGGTAATTTCTAATTTCTGCTCTGGCTAGAAATGTTATTATTTATCTTCATTTTAACATTCCACCCTTGTTCAATTTGTTGTATTGGTCACCAGACTTGATCCTCAGCAGTGAGTTAAATGAATGCGTAGCCTAGGCCTTACTAATGTCAGATTACTTGTCAATAAACGAAAAGCGTGTTTAGGTTTATTAAATGAACTGTTAATTAATCTTTGAGTATCAAGTTATAATCCACCATCTTTGGTATGCTTGCCATACCTGAGACGGTAGAGAAAGTGAGACACCCCACTTTCGGGTCTGGGTGCAGCCACTCTGGTCTACTTATTGACATCTCACTGGTAATTTTTTCTGGTCGGAGCAGGTAGGGAGAGCGTGGAGGGGACAATAAGTAGACCAGACCCATCGGTCTCACTCGGAAAAGCATGCTCATGCGAGAGAGGGAATGCCCACTTACACAGAAAGGAACCTTGTCCATTTTTTCCAACTGTTAACTGCCTGAGTAAGACATCTTCATTCATCCACCATACTTGAGCAGCTCTACTTCCTGGTCACCTTTGCCAGCATGTGACCAGTGACCCATGACCCAACATAAAGTGCCCTCTACTGTAGGATACAACATAATAATAATAATAAAAATACATGGGACTCATATAGCGCTTGTCTATGACTAAGTGGAATATACAAAGATAGCCAACACAACTACGTACCGAGGCCAAAATGACTCCTGTAATCAGGAAGGCTGTCTTTGGCCAATATTAAGTCAATGAGCTCCCAGAAGTAAATAATCCATTTTTTGAATGATACAGGTTCTTATGAGATTTCCATGAAAAAGAGATTAGTTACAATCCATGAGTCGAGCTCTGGTTATACCAATTACTTTACATATTTAAGTCTGAGTTTGCCTCTTACAGAGCAGCCAGCTTAAACTCAAATGAAATTGAAGTTTTGGAAAAATGTTAATGACTTAAAAGTAGACTTTGAGTGATGTTAGTTTCCAAAACACATTTACATATGTCTGAAGCATGACAAGGTGCATTGTAATATGATTTAGAATTGTAGTTAGTTATGAAATCCATTTTAGCACAGTCTCCTCCTCAACTTAAAATTTCTGTGGAGCACCAAGTTGCTGTGGAGCACCAAGTTGCTGTGGAGCACCACGTTGCTGTGGAGCACCAAGTTGCTGTGGAGCACCACGTTGCTGTGGAGCACCACGTTGCTGTGGAGCACCACGTTGCTGTGGAGCCCGACGTTGCTGTGGAGCACCACGTTGCTGTGGAGCACCACGTTGCTGTGGAGCCCGACGTTGCTGTGGAGCACCAATGTGCTGTGGAGCACCACGTTGCTGTGGAGCACCACGTTGCTGTGGAGCACCACGTTGCTGTGGAGCACCAAGTTGCTGTGGAGCACCAAGTTGCTGTGGAGCACCAAGTTGCTGTGGAGCACCACGTTGCTGTGGAGCACCAATGTGCTGTGGAGCACCACGTTGCTGTGGAGCACCAATGTGCTGTGGAGCACCATCTTGCTGTGGAGCACCACGTTGCTGTGGAGCACCAAGTTGCTGTGGAGCACCAAGTTGCTGTGGAGCACCACGTTGCTGTGGAGCACCAATGTGCTGTGGAGCACCACGTTGCTGTGGAGCACCACGTTGCTGTGGAGCACCAAGTTGCTGTGGAGCACCACGTTGCTGTGGAGCACCAATGTGCTGTGGAGCACCAAGTTGCTGTGGAGCACCAATTTGCTGTGGAGCACCAAGTTGCTGTGTAGCCCGACGTTGCTGTGGAGTCCGACGTTGCTGTGGAGCACCAAGTTGCTGTGGAGCACCAAGTTGCTGTGGAGCACCAAGTTGCTGTGGAGCCCGACGTTGCTGTGTAGCACCACGTTGCTGTGGAGCACCAAGTTGCTGTGGAGCACCACGTTGCTGTGGAGCACCAAGTTGCTGTGGAGCACCAAGTTGCTGTGGAGCACCACGTTGCTGTGGAGCACCAAGTTGCTGTGGAGCACCAAGTTGCTGTGGAGCCCGACGTTGCTGTGGAGCACCACGTTGCTGTGGAGCACCACGTTGCTGTGGAGCACCAAGTTGCTGTGGAGGACCATGTTGCTGTGGAGCACCACGTTTCTGTGGAGCACCACGTTTCTGTGGAGCACCAAGTTGCTGTGGAGCACCACGTCTTTGTGGAGCACCACGTTGCTGTGGAGCACCAAGTTGCTGTGGAGCACCACGTTGCTGTGGAGCACCACGTTGCTGTGGAGCACCACGTTGCTGTGGAGCACCAATTTGCTGTGGAGCACCAATTTGCTGTGGAGCACCAAGTTCCTGTGTAGCCCGACGTTGCTGTGTAGCCCGACGTTGCTGTGGAGCACCACGTTGCTGTGTAGCCCGACGTTGCTGTGGAGCATCAAGTTGCTGTGGAGCACCACGTTGCTGTGGAGCACCAAGTTGCTGTGGAACACCAAGTTGCTGTGGAGCACCACGTTGCTGTGGAGCACCACATTGCTGTGGAGCACCAAGTTCCTGTGGAGCACCAAGTTGCTGTGGAGCACCAAGTTGCTGTGGAGCACCACGTTGCTGTGGAGCACCAAGTTGCTGTGGAGCACCAAGTTGCTGTGGAGCACCAAGTTGCTGTGGAGCACCACGTTGCTGTGGAGCACCAAGTTCCTGTGGAGCACCACGTTGCTGTGGAGCCCGACGTTGCTGTGGAGCACCACGTTGCTGTGGAGCACCAAGTTGCTGTGGAGCACCAAGTTGCTGTGGAGCACCAAGTTGCTGTGGAGCCCGACGTTGCTGTGGAGCCCGACGTTGCTGTGGAGCCCGACGTTGCTGTGGAGCCCGACGTTGCTGTGGAGCACCACGTTGCTGTGGAGCACCAAGTTGCTGTGGAGGACCACGTTGCTGTGGAGCACCACGTTGCTGTGGAGCACCACGTTGCTGTGGAGCACCAAGTTGCTGTGGAGCACCACGTTGCTGTGGAGCACCACGTTGCTGTGGAGCACCAAGTTGCTGTGGAGCACCAAGTTGCTGTGGAGCACCACGTTGCTGTGGAGCACCACGTTGCTGTGGAGCACCAAGTTGCTGTGGAGCACCACGTTGCTGTGGAGCACCAAGTTGCTGTGGAGCACCACGTTGCTGTGGAGCACCAAGTTGCTGTGGAGCACCACGTTGCTGTGGAGCACCAAGTTGCTGTGGAGCACCACGTTGCTGTGGAGCACCACGTTGCTGTGGAGCACCAAGTTGCTGTGGAGCACCACGTTGCTGTGGAGCACCAAGTTGCTGTGGAGCACCAAGTTGCTGTGGAGCACCACGTTGCTGTGGAGCACCACGTTGCTGTGGAGCACCAAGTTGCTGTGGAGCACCACGTTGCTGTGGAGCACCAAGTTGCTGTGGAGCACCACGTTGCTGTGGAGCACCACGTTGCTGTGGAGCACCACGTTGCTTTGGCGCACCAAGTTGCTGTGGAGCACCACGTTGCTGTGGAGCACCAAGTTGCTGTGGAGCACCAAGTCGCTGTGGAGCACCACGTTGCTGTGGAGCACCAAGTCGCTGTGGAGCACCAAGTTGCTGTGGAGCCGGACGTTGCTGTGGAGCACCAAGTTGCTGTGGAGCACCACGTTGCTGTGGAGCACCACGTTGCTCTGGAGCACCAAGTTGCTGTGGAGCCCGACGTTGCTGTGGAGCCCGACGTTGCTGTGGAGCACCACGTTGCTTTGGCGCACCAAGTTGCTGTGGAGCACCACGTTGCTGTGGAGCACCAAGTTGCTGTGGAGCACCAAGTTGCTGTGGAGCACCAAGTTGCTGTGGAGCACCAAGTTGCTGTGGAGCACCAAGTTGCTTTGGAGCACCACTACAAAGGTAGATGTTACACCCAGAGTAAAAAAGGTGGCTTGAAATTAACCATGACTGATATTTGCACTCCTATCAGTTTAGCATATTTTAATTACTGCAAATGTCAAGTGGCCCTGGATTTGATCCCAACAGGATCAACTCCAAACGGGATGCTTTCAGAACACCAAGAATAGACTTATAAATGTTTAGGACATCATTTCTAGTTTAGCTTGTTTTTTATATGGAGTTCTCTCCTTGTCAAGCTAACAGTTGTAGTTTCCAAAAGCCTAAACATGTTGATACAAATTACTTTTTTTCCCTTATAATATATAAATGTTATTATGTATTAGCCATGATGAAGTAAAATAAATATGCTTAAGTTCTGGTGATGGGCATTAAATAGAAGTAATCCCTTTATAGTCATATCGCACACAAAAGCTACCCCCAGGGATGCATTCCAAGTCAACCATTATGCAATTAGAGGTCTTCATGGGTCCACCCTAACTGAATACCCGAGATCTGACCCGGGATCCAAGGTCCGGGACCAAAATTCCTACTTTTCCCTCGGGTCCGGGTCGGGTCCTGTTTGATTGTCATTGGGTCTCAGGTCTATGTAACTACAGCTGATAGTCCCGAGTGGACCCGACCACGGCTCTGTACAGCCTATAGCATATTTATGTTACTCTAATAAGGTTAATTTATTGACTTATAGAAGGCCTTGCCAACATAAAGACATATTCATTAACCAGAAGAGCAACTTGGCAGATAAATATAAAATTTTGTCACTCGGGTCCAATCGGGTCTGGTCTAGATCCGGACCAGTTAGGGTACCTGTTGGGTCTATGTCTGGTTATCATCGGGTCTGTTTCAGGTCCGGATCCAACTTTTTAGACCTGAGAAGACCTTTACATGCAATATCTCTAGCTATGTAAACCAAATATTCCATTGTGCTATACCATAAATGTCCACTGGGTTTATATGTACAGTAGAAACATTCTGTGTACCTCTTTGAGGCTTGGTGTAATTACACACTGTTTCTACACATTACAAAAACAGACATTACCTCCACTCAGTAATCTGTTAGGGCTCAGTGCTATCCGGGATCCTTGTGACGTCCCTACCTTAACCATAACCCTTACCTAAACCTAACCTTAACCATTTTAAATGTCAACTTCAATGGGGTAGGGACCTCCCAAAGATCCCGGATATCACATACCAATCTGTTATACAACGTATTAGTAATACAAATCTATCCAGTTCTTGCAAACAAATGTAAAAAATGTATGCACCTCTATGCAAATCTACTACGATCTACTGTATGCAAAAAGCCCTTGATACGATTCTCTTTATTACTGTCTGTATTGTTTTATGCAGTATCCCGTTGATATGAAAAGCATTGCTTTATAATATGGAGTAACCTTCTCTTCTGTCTGCTATCTGGAACAGTGTTGCATGAACATTCTACACCTGTCCTCATTCTGTATGTCTGTGAAGAAAAAAAAGATGATTAAACACGATCTTAAAATAGGATGTAAAGACACCTGTTTCAACAACTACGTTTTTATAGGGTTACTTTATATGTGATTATTATTCATGGTTTTCTCTGAGCCTTACAAAGTAAGAAACACTAGTATAATACTTTTTTAGCTAAAGCACGGATAGAGAGCAGAATCAGAATGCAGGCATGGAACTATCAAAATCTATCAACCCTACAGAGTTGACCTTACAGATTGAAAAGGAAATATGCACACCTCCCATTCTGCCAATGGCTCCACATTCCTCTATTTGTGATAACTCTAAGTTGATTTGGTACTACAAACACATACAACCATAGACACATAGACATACAGTACATCCAATACAAACATACAGTAGGGTATACATTGTCCTGAACTGAGCATGCTAAGTCCACATATAGTGTCTGACACACTTAAAACATTTGATCTCGCTGTCAGTAAGGTGATGCTTTCCCTTTGAGTACTAATCCTGTTTAAAATGAAGATTATGACTCTGTCATAGCTCCCAGTCCTGAGACCAGCTTTATCAGTACGGCACCTTGACTATTCATGTGAATTTGCAGGCCAAGTAGCTCAAGGTGCTACTTTGCAGATTGAGTGCTTTAACCTGGATCTTAAAACTCTGGGCCCAGTATCTTTTTGAACCTGAAAAAAATACTTGCAGATGTTACTTGAGGTCAAGTCTTGGTTATTTACATAATTCTAAAATGGATTAATTGCTTTATTAAAGGTCCAATGCAGACGTTTTTATCTCAATATCAAATCATTTCTGGGTAACAATTATGTACCTTACTGGGATTGTTTTCAATTAAAATGCCAAAACTCCATCTCACCAAAACAGGCTGAAATTTCAGGCAGCTCTTACACTAAAGGGCATTATCGTAATTTCCATAATTTCACAGTATTATTCCAACATCATAGTATGGAAATATACACTTAGTGTTCAAAACATTAGGAACACCTGCTCTTTCCATGACATAGTCTAACCAGGTGAATCCAGGTGAAGCTATGATCCCTCCTTATTGATGTCACTTGTTAAATCCACTTCAATCAGCGCAGATGAAGGGGAGGAGACAGGTTAAAGAAGAATTTTTAAACCTTGAGACAATGAAGATATGGATTGTGTATGTGTGCCATTCAGAGTGTGAATGGGCAAGACAAAATATGTAAGTGCCTTTGAATGGGGTATGGTAGTAGGAGCCAGGCGCACCGGTTTGAGTGTGTCAAAAACTGCAAAGCTGCTGGGTTTTTCCCGCTCAACAGTTTCCCGTGTGTATCAAGAGTGGTCCACCACCCAAAGGACATCCAGCCAACTTGACACAACTATGGGATTTAACATGGGTCACCATTCCTGTGGAACGCTTTCGGCACCTTGTAGTTTTTGCCCAGACGAATTGAGGCTGTTCTGAGGGCAAAATAGGGTGCAACTCAATATTAGGAAGGTGTTCCTAATGTTTTGTACACTCAGTGTATCTATAAAACACAGGAAATCACATGTTATTTACTGTACTGGGCCTTTAATCAATGATTTCGATATTCAACACACCTCGACAATTCAAAATGTATTTTTCAACATCCACATTTTTTATTTGAACCTCGACAAATTCATTCTATCACCGACATTATTGCAATTCCAGGGAGTTCCTATAAACCTTGACCCTCCTTTGTGTGTATGCAGTGACCTTTCACCACCTCTGTGGGAAATCTGGGCCAAATGTTCTCTGGCTCTGCTGCATAAGATCCATTACATGGCCTTAGGAGGGGCTATCTATTCTGTCCCTACTTTAATTAACTGATCTCTATCTAACATCTATTTAAGTATTGCCAAGAATAAGACTGCTGTGTGTATGATTTAAGACTGACAGTGGATGGTGAGAGGAGTATGACTGGGTTGTGAAGGCCAGTAGAAAATGGTGCAGAAATCACAAATGTCACAGATCATAATTGTTATATAATCTGACAACATGCAGTTCCTTATAAAACTATATATTGTTAATCTAGATAGTTTTTTGATGTATTAACGTAAGTAATGGAGTGATACATATTTATTGTGTGATTGATTGATGGGAATTATTGGTATATTGAAAATGTCTACTTTCCCTATTCACTGTTACCTGTATATCATTCATCTCTCCCCTCAATCCACTTACATCAGACTTATTCTCTCAAATATGACAGTAAAGATGACACTGATATACTTCAACTCTGTCAGAGTGAGGAATATAACTCCACCTGGAGGTCTAGATCATATCTCTTCACAGTTAATGTTACTGTGAGAAATACAATGCTGTCTGTACCTTCAAAAATGTGTATGTCCCTCTCAGGCTACAAATAATGAATAATCACAATAAGGCATCTTTAATATTAAATCACATTTCATGATTGATATTTTGATGGTGTAATGAAAAATAATCTGTTAAAAGAGACCTTAGTTCTCTGTGCTTTATTTGAGACACCTGGTGCAACAAAGTGACATATAGGACATTGCACCTTTATTTAACCAGATTAGTACACTGGATCTACTTTCATTCCTACAATACACCTGCTTCTGTTTTCAGACAGCCTGGTGTCGGCTATGAAATCCCTGGGTTCTCCTCAGAGTTAGAGCAGGTATCAGGAGATTAATGTCCATGTCCAGACACTTACCTGTCAGCCAACATGACAAGATTATTCCTGTGTGTGGCTGGCTGGAAAACACTTACAGTACTCTGCTATGGCATAGACGTCGCATTCTTCATGTCACGCCTCTTCTTGGAAATGTCGCCTGTCATGTGATACACAGTGCTTTGTAAAAATATAATATATTTAGGTCAGCAAATTATATATATCTAAAACGTTACCTGGCACACTATGAAGTATATCCTGTGTGTGAGCAGGTCAATTTGTTGCTGGTAATGTTGACATGTAACATAGTAAGAAGGAAATATAACAATATCAGATATCAGCGTTCCAATATCATGTATACAACATGATAAATTGATTTGGTAGAAAGAAACAACAATTAAACAATATTTAGCTTGATTCACAATGGAACTGTGGATTCTCTTTGACACCCGCTATTCCTATTACCTGTGTATTTGCCATTCTAATTGCCTGCTGCAAATCCATTTGTTTTCGGAGACAATCTTTGTTCTCTCTGAATAAAATGTGGAGAACCTTCAATCATGCAGGTTAGTGTTTTTTGTCATGAATGTTGTTCTGGAGGCAGCTCTGCAGAGTGGTCACTAGTTGGCACAGTTACAAAGTTCTAAAATAAGATTTTAAACCTAACCCTAACCACATTGCTAACCCTAACCTTTAATTAAAATCAAAAAGCACATTTTTGTTTTTATGAATCTATAGGCAATTTTGACTTTGCAGCTGGCCCATCTAGCGGAAATCGCTCAGTTCTGCCTCCAGAGCAAGATTCATGACAAAGTCAACCTGCTTCAATCATATCATAGTTGTAGTGTTCAATAGAGTTCATACATGAGCATTTAAAAGCTTGATTTTCCTTTCTCACAAGTAATCTAAAACTATCTGGAAAATAATCTGTAATTTCTGTATTCATGAGCAATTGATAATTAACAATCTGTATGCAAAAGGCTTTGAAGGGATCGTCTCCAGGCAACCATATAGATCCGAAGCCTACGATTCACATATTGATTGGTTTCATGTGGGGAAGGTACATTCACACACTACCCATACATTCAGCAGTATTGAGCTGCTTACAAATACCACCCTGTGGTGGCATGAAGGGAGACATTATTTTCTCTTGTTAGAAAGGTTGTTATATTCTCCATAGACATAGCACAATTAACCCTTACCCTAAAAGACACTATACATGTATATAATCATGACTTGTAAAGCACTGGACAATGTTTGTGGGTGTTACTGACAATTTTCATTAGTCGGGTCAGTGTCCTCTGCCAGTTGCAGGGCATCAAATCCAATTCAGGTAATTCAATTCTGATTGAAACAATCCAAATTGCATGCATGTACTGACACTATACTGTAGGAGTTGGATTTGTTCATTTTATGCTAGCCAAGGACCAAAGTATTCAGTTAGATGTTGATCATGTTCAAAAATAAAACCTGGGTGAGGGAGAGCACAGCAGCCATGCTGTCAATGTTGTGTAGCTACCTGTTCATGGTAACTTAATGGTAACCATTAATGCAGAGGGATGTCACACTGACTCCTGTAAAGGATGGCTGTCATTCTCCCTGGAACTTTCAAAACGGTACAGACATCTAAAATGAAAACCCATTTAAAATGGACATTTCAATGTGAAACATTTTATTCAGTCTCAATAACATCTCACAGAGATACATATAATTTGTTAATACAATAGTATTAAAAGGCTTATGCAACATCTATATCACATTTATGCTAAATAAACTATCAAGCACACAACTTGAAATTTCTTGATTACCAAACAATTGAAAAAGGAGAAAGAGTTAAATTAATGGAACATGTTATACAATCTTCTCCAGGTTCTGTTTATTGATCCAATATGTCTGTGATGGTCATATTGACCATGATGATACTGTTAAATGTTGATGATAGAATATGTAAAACCTCAAGAATGTCCAAATACCACAGAACTTGGATTATTTTTCACAGAATTTGCTGAATATTGACGGCGGCCAGACAGACCATATACAGTAACTGTGCTTCATGAAGAAATTAAAGGACAACCTCTGAGTGAACCATGGCCGTTTCAACAGTTGAGTCATCCTAACAGAACGTTTACTGTACAATAACAAATAAACAGGGCACAGAGAACACAGGGATGAGGCACAAATAGGCCAGGCTCATGTAGATTGTCAAACATTAGAACAATCTTCTCATATGTAAAGCCTATCCTTTCTGCATAAAATCTAGTGAAATAAAACACTCAAAAGCTTGGTTGACAAATTAATACAAAAATGCATACAATTATAAGGCAATGCAGCTGCATTGAATACTCTAAATATTAAGCTGTTGATTTCACATTCTTGAGAAGTGAATGCTACACATAAAATAACAATTTTGTTATAATCTGCCACATACTTTGCTGAGTAGATGGTTCTCAAAGTTAGAGTTCATAAAAGGCATTTTTAAGTTACAAAGTTAACCTTGAAAGTATAAAAAACATAACTACACAAATGTTCATTGGAGCTGAGCTGATATGGCCCTTTGAGTTAAGACCTGAAAAAGACAAAGACACATTAACAAGCATACCTGGGTGACTCATAGTTATGAGACAGACATTTGTTTAAGGCACTTTGGAAACCCAAAAGTTCATCCTGTGAATGGTGAAAGACAAAAACAGTAATCTCTTACTGGACATCTTTGGTATCCTGATGGGGCCACTGCTGCTGCCATCACCTCCACCACTCAAGACTTTGATCTCAATGAGGTAGTCCTCGCCAGAGGGGACATGCAGCTCCACGCTGGTCCTGTTGGTCTCCACCACGCTGCTCTTTCCAAGCCAGTTCTGACGGTACACCACCTGCACACCCCACAAGACATGCCACAAGAGGTCGCTTCACAGTCCAAGTCCAGAACAGACTATTACATAGAGCCATGACTACATGGAACTCTATTCCACATCAAGTAACTGATGCAAGCAGTAACATTTGATTTAAAAAACAGAAAAAAACCTTATGAACCTTATGAAACAGCGGGGACTGTGAAGCAAAACAAACATAGGCACAGACACATGCATACACACACACGATAACATACGCACTATACACACACATACACATGGATTTAGTACTGTAGATATGTGGTAGTGGTGGAGTAGGGGCCTGAGGGCAGACAGTGTGTTGTGAAATCTGTGAATGTATTGTAATGTTTAAAAAATAATCTATAAACTGCCTTATTTTGCTGGACCCCAGGAAGAGTAGCTGCTGCCTTGGCAGGAACTAATGGGGATCCATAATAAACCCCAGGAAGAGTAGCTGCTGCCTTGGCAGGAACTAATGGGGATCCATAATAAATACAAAAACCTTGAGACGGGAGAGGGAATATCATGGCGAGTATCTGATGTCAACAATACTGATTTAAGCGATGCAAGTCGTTTGACCTTAAAGAGAAATGACTGATTTATGGATAATGCCTCTGTACTGTTTCTTTGAAGAAAGAAAAAATGCTTCTCAGAGAAAGCCAAACTCTTCAGAAAAATAAATAGTATTTTCTTGATCAGCCAAATAGTTTAAAGAAATGTATTGTATTTTTTTATGCAGGCTCTTTCCAGAAGATGCCATGAATTGCAAATTATAGTGTGAGGTGTTAGTGTGGCCCCCTGTGGTGCTCAGTGGAGGGGGTGAACCCCTGTGGCGCTCAGCGGAGGCTGGCGTGGCCCCCATGTGGCGCTCAGCGGAGGCTGGCGTGGCCCCCATGTGGCGCTCAGCGGAGGCTGGCGTGGCCCCCATGTGGCGCTCAGCGGAGGCTGGCGTGGCCCCCATGTGGCGCTCAGCGGAGGCTGGCGTGGCCCCCATGTGGCGCTCAGCGGAGGCTGGCGTGGCCCCCATGTGGCGCTCAGCGGAGGCTGGCGTGGCCCCCATGTGGCGCTCAGCGGAGGCTGGCGTGGCCCCCATGTGGCGCTCAGCGGAGGCTGGCGTGGCCCCCATGTGGCGCTCAGCGGAGGCTGGCGTCCCCCCCATGTGGCGCTCAGCGGAGGCTGGCGTCCCCCCCCATGTGGCGCTCAGCGGAGGCTGGCGTCCCCCCCCCACGTGGCGCTCAGCGGAGGCTGGCGTCCCCCCCCCACGTGGCGCTCAGCGGAGGCTGGCGTCCCCCTGCGGCGCTCTGCGGAGGCTGATGTCTGAATGTGGAGCTTCACAGGCTCCTAGCTGCTTCCTCACCTTCTCTCTCAAATCTCTGAGCCACATCCGATCAGTCAATTAGAAAATGTATACTTTAAAAGAAAGCAGAACCTAATCCTCTACTGAATGCTCCAAGAGTTCAGATACCCAGGATGACATGAAACGCTTCCTGTAACGCAGGTTCAAACACAGCAGGTCTTTTTACTACTGCGGCATTCAGAGAGATCGAGAGGCAGGAATCTTCACTGAATGTATCAACAGCCATCAACAAGGTCACATTTTGCGTGTTCATAAATCGAAATGTTACAGACGTTCAATCAACCTACTCAGTGCAAAACCAGCACAATGGAGAAACATTGGGTTTTGGGTCATATCACTGGGAACAGAATTTTTAATTTTGTACGGCCAGACAGGGACAATCCATATGTGATACTGAAAGTGCTGAGGTTTATATTTCCACTGCGACCAGGGAGTCATTTATAGAGAACATAGCTGCTGAGGTTAGCCAAGAAACTGCATTTGTTTCCTAGTTTTCAAAGATTCTGCTATTCCACTGACAACACTCACCTTGTATCCTGTCACCTCAGACTCATTTCCCAATGCCTTGACATGCTCCCACTTTAAAAAGATCTTGGAGTTGGTCAAGTTCCACTCAATATTCCCTGGAGGTCGACTTGGTGCTGAAAGATATGCAATCATACAGCAACTCGAGTTAGTCACGTAAAATTCCGTCAATAGCTGAAATAACTCCTAAATTACTTTCTTACTTTAACCATCCCCTTATCGCTGCTGTATGAAGGAAATCTCAACTAGAAGGGAACAAGATTAGTGGCTGAATGATTGCCTCTAACTCTGATAAGCTCATAAACATGCCTCCTCTCCATGAGACGTCAAGACAAACAGCATCTTGTCACAGGTTTTTGTAATTTTTTAAAAGAGGGCCCTGCTAATTCATGTTGTAGGTATAAGATAATCCAATTCCATCCGTTTGTCTGCAGTCAACATGCAGTAAAGACCATACACAGATGACTGTGTTTCGTCTCAGCAGTGCTGTTGATGTAGAGGATTCACAGAGGCTCCAAAGTCATTGAAGCCGTATTGTATCCTGCTGCATTTTACCACAATTCCATTAATGTAAACCTCTGCGGGATATGCAGGCTTCATGAACGTGAAAGCGGACTTGTAAAGAGAGAAATGCTCAAATTGCATGTGACAGCTGTCCCATCTCAGAAAAAAACTCACGTGGTTTCTTGGTGGTGACATTGACTGCCAGGCTAGAAGGCCCTGCTCCAGCGCTGTTCTGGGCCCTGACTGAGATCAGATACACAGTACTTCCCATGAGTCCAGAGAGAAGGGCCACAGTGTCCGTGACCTTCACCATCTCAGCATCACTCTCCTGCAACCCCTCCTCCCAACAAAGCACCTGGAACCAAAGACATTAAGGTTATCCCAGACCTCCTGGCAGCATTAGAAACACTTCCAGCACTGTTGTTTGCTGATTTCATTATGGACCTGATGAACAGGGGCTGTGAGTGAACAATGAAGGTCAAGTTAACCTGGGCCTTCCCTATAGCCAGCCAGTCCTGGGCTATACTAAGGGAAGAACGGGTAAGATCCTCAGGGTGTTCCATCATGAGGGACAATGTTTGTTGTGGAGGAAATTGACATATGATGTTCACACTTGTGAGTGGTGATTTATAGAACACCTCTCAGGCAGGGTAGCAGCCAGGGTATAAGGGTCCTTGGGAGACCAGAACAGCTTTGGACAGACCTCTTCATTCTCCAGATTAGATGGTGAGAAATCTACCCGTATCACAAGCAATTTTTCAGGGTAGGGTAGATGTCAAGTTTTGCCACTGGCAGTTCTATTTAAATGCATGCCGACCCATTGCAGAGTCAATCATACTGAGGATAATATCTATCATGTTGTTTTCTGCTCTCTACCAGCATCATGAATGTTGGAATATTTTTCATACCTCATATCCAATGATCTTCCCACTGCTGGCTGTCTGGGGGATGGGTTCCCAGTATACCTCGATTTCAGAGGCTGATAGCGTCCGGGCCAACACTCTGGATGGAGCTACAGAGGGCTCTAAACATGAAAAGATGACACCAAGAATATTATAAAAAATGGTAAACATTCAAGTCAAACTAACCCAAACTTTCCGTTTCATCAACAACTTGACCAATAGTCAAAGGCACTAACCTTCCTCTGCAGAATACACTACAACCACATGGCTAGATGGGCCTTCTCCTTTGTTGTTGTAGACTCCAACTTTCACCTCAAATTGGGAGAGGGGAGGGATGCTGTCGTTCCTGAAGGTGTATCTTGATGCATCAGGTGAAGCCAGCACAGTCTGTTTCCACGTGGTTGTACCAAGAGAACGAAAAGCCAGAATATATCCAAATTCCTCTCCATTCTGTAGTTCCTCTGGTATCGGCTATGAGACAAAGACATTTTGACAGCATAAATTGTAGATTTTTTCCCCATTGGTTGTGAACTGAATATCAAATGACTATATCAACTGGAAAAGTCAAATTCTGAATAGCCAAATACCACAACATCAACAAGATAATACATGCACCTGCCAAAATAAAGGAAACACCTGAGTTAATGAGGCACACAAAGTATATTGAAAGAAGGTGCTTCCACACAGGTGTGGTTCCTGAGTCAATTAAGCAATTAAAACATCCCATCATGCTTAGGGTCATGCCCAGTTGCCCATTATTTTGGCTACCATGGCTAGAAGAAGAGATCTCAGTGAAGAGTGTGTGTGTTTGTGTGTGTGTCTCAGTCACCATCTCTTAACCCAATTGAACAACTTATGGGAGATTCTGGAGCGGCGCCTGAGACAGTGTTTTCCACCACCATCAACAAAACATCAAATGATACAATTTCTCATGTAAGAATGGTGTCGCATCCCTCCAATATATACCAGACACTTGTAGAGTTAATGCCAAGGTGCTTCCTTTATTTTGGCAGTTACCTTTATATCCAAAGCTATACACACTTCCTAAACCATTCTGCATGATAAGCCAAATCACTTTAAGAGATCCACAGAAACACCCAGTCTGAGACATCATCCTAGATTTATGCACATACAATTTCCACCATCGCTGCATCTTGCATTTTGATTTACACACCAGGGGAGCCGTTTGGAGGAGGCAAATATCTAGGCAAGACAGCTCTTGTTTTAATTAAAACCCATTTAATTGAAGTCACATTGCCGTAGAGAATTCTGTCAAACCCCATTCATGTCAGCAGAGTGATTTGAAAACAGCCGTCACAATGAAGACATATTCTAATAAATCTGATCAGCAAGCTTACCTCCCATTGGATAACCAGTTCTCCTCGGCTACCTCCTCCTCCACTCACATTACCCGGTGCTACTTCAGGAACTGGATGGACAGAAACAACAACAGTGTCTAATATACGGATGTGTATTCCTTCAGAGGGGGGAGTAAAGGCATATTTGAATCCTTACTACTCCAAAACCATACAGAAGCCTTGATATCACTATCATAGTGCCCCTAATCGCAATACGGTTTCCTAAATTCACAAAGCAAAGGCTTGTTTCTTTTATCCAATTACATTTGGGTTGATACTGGCATAAGCGCCTGTGCATACTTGCCTAGTTAAATAAAGGTTACACACACACACACACAGTTAATACAGTGTGTCACCTCCATGTGTTCTCCTCTCTTGTGATTCAGTGAGCCAGTCGGACGCACTCTGCTAACCCGCTCAAAATAGACCCTTTTAAGTCATTGCCTGATGGCATGCGTGGGTATTTCACACGGTTCCTGTTGATACTGCTGACATGAATTAATCATGTTAGGTTTTCCTGCATGCTGATGTACACAGCATCTAAATGCTTAAAGGGTATGATGCATCCTGCTCGGTTGGTTCTAATCTGATGAGCAAAAGTATCAAAAGTGTCAATATCCACATGGCTGTGTCAGCCGTGTCATCTAAACACATGAACAAATTCTCACTTTCTTTGCCTATTAGGTAAATCATTAACACCTGTCTCGGTGTCTGTCGATTGGAACAAAGCTGATTCTGTCTTCATTACACATAATTAGCGATGAGAAAGGCACGATAAAAGTGACTGTGGGATCTACATGGTGAAATCTATCAGGGGAAGAACAGAACACTCAATACAAGTTACACTAATCAGACAGATTCAACACGAGAGGACAGAAAGGAATTAAAAAGTACCTGCTGCTTTCGTTCGAATCTGCTTGGATTGCATGCTGGGCTCTCCAACACCCACATTGTTGATAGCCACCACCCTGAATTCATAATCCACCCAGGGGTTCAAATCTATCACCGTTGCATGAAACATCTGTCCAGGCACAGAATCAGGAACTAGGATTAAAGAATTTAGAATTTAAATACATATTGATTCTCATCCATCAACAAATTACATTTCAGAAAGCATCCATGTTATCAAAGACTGCCTGTGATACAATTCAGTCAATATAACTTATCCAAGAAGGCCCCTGAGATAACGAATGAGTAAAAAGAAAGCAATACTCCTGTTCACATCATCCCCAAAGTTGACTCTTCTCACAATATTATCATAGTACAGAAACCACCAAATTATACATCTCTATGACAGAAACATTCTCTGAATATAATGTCCTGTAGAAAACACTTTCATAAACGCTGTAGTGTCTAAGCAAATGGATGGGCTGGTGTTGTAGCTACCTGTCCTGACAGCCTGCCAGCCGATGGAGAAGGGGGTCCTGGCTTGGATGGTGTATGTGGTGACAGGGCTGTGGTTGTCTGGCCCAGACCCCCAGGAGAGCTGGGCACTGGAGTCAGTGATCTCCCCCACCATGAGACCCTCTGGGGCACCGGGTGGTCCTGACAGAACAGGGAGACAACCACTGTCAAAGAGCTCTATTGTGTCAGCCAAAAAAGGATGGCAGGATTAAACCAGTTTCATGCAAGGCAGTCAAAAGAGAAAGACATTTAATATTTCACCCAGCGGAGCTAAAGATCCTTCAATTGATGAGGGGAAATACAAAATTACTCAAAAAGGAAGGAGAAGTGGAAAATTAATGTATTGATTTAGAGATGATCCTGTAGTCATTATTTAACACTGAATGAAGTAGAATAAAGAGAATGAATAGAGTGTGATAATGTCTGAGGTTTTCTAATTCCTCTTTACATGATTGCTACAGCGTCTCAGGAATACAAAGTAGCATCACAGTGAGGAAGTGCGTGCGTACCTCTGACAATGAGGTCGGCTGCTGCTGAGACACTGTCCACCACAGTGTGTACCATGCACACATACTTCCCAGAATGCTTTAGCTGAATATTCCTGACCATCAGATCACCAGCTGATTCCTGATGACAATAGAACAAGAAAAATTGTAATTTCACAACAATACTAGTAATTCCCAATAGTCATTCAATAACAATTTTTCATGTTGTGTACCAATAATTATTCTGATAACATTTCAACTCTCTGTACGCTATGGCAGTAGCAGGAAGAACTAGGCCAGGCTAGGTCTTTAGAGAGCAGGTAGGAACACTGGAGTGACACTGGTTCTAACACTCCTTGTGTTAAACAAACGAGTTCCTGAAGTTTAAGAGCTCTGCTAAATGATGCTGACAGTGAAAATGTCAGTGTTATACAGGCCATTTTAGTGCAGGGTCTTTGTGTGCTCAGCAGACCAGAGGATACATCCTGTAATCAGACAGATTTGTGCTCTGATTCAGAGGGGTGTGGTTAAATGTGGAAGAAAAATGTCAGTTGAATGCATTCAGCTGTACAACTGACTAGGTTTCCCCCTTTCTGTTTTCCTTTCTTTGTTCACAGGAGTATTTTTTTATTTTGTATTTATTTAACTAGGCAAGTCAGTTAAGAAAAAAATTGTATTTTCAACGACAGCCTAAGAATAGTGGGGTAACTGCCTTGTTCAGGGACAGAATGACAGATTTTTACCTTGTCAGCTCGGGGACTTGATCTTGCAACCTTTCGGTTAGTAGTCCAACACTCTAACCACTAGGCTACCTGCTGAGTATCATGTGATTTACTCCTAAGATCAGCTACAGGCTGGGAGTTTTCATCTCTCGCTACAAGTTTTACCTGGCCAGGCCTCCATGTTAAATGCCCTAGTCTTGTTTGACTTGTCGGTGTACTGTTACAGTACACAGACGTGAGCAGAGACGCCTGTGTATTGGCTGTCTCCTGTACAGTACAGGTCAGAGTTTCCCAACCCTGGTCTTCCAGTACCCCCAACAGTACACATTTGTATTGTAACCCTGGACAAGCATACCTGATTCAACTTGTAATCATCAAGCCCTCAATGATGTTTGTCCAGGGCTACAACAACGTTTATTTTTGGGGGTACTGGATGACCAGGGTCGGTGTATTGTTGGGGGTACTGGATGACCAGGGTCGGTGTATTGTTGGGGGTACTGGAGGACCAGGGTCGGTGTATTGTTGGGGGTACTGGAGGACCAGGGTCGGTGTATTGTTGGGGGTACTGGAGGACCAGGGTCGGTGTATTGTTGGGGGTACTGGAGGACCAGGGTCGGTGTATTGTTGGGGGTACTGGAGGACCAGGGTCGGTGTATTGTTGGGGGTACTGGAGGACCAGGGTCGGTGTATTGTTGGGGGTACTGGAGGACCAGGGTCGGTGTATTGTTGGGGGTACTGGAGGACCAGGGTCGGTGTATTGTTGGGGGTACTGGAGGACCAGGGTCGGTGTATTGTTGGGGGTACTGGAGGACCAGGGTCGGGAAACATTGATATACAGTGCCTTCGGAAAGTATTCAGACCCCTTGACTTTTTTCACGTTGTTACGCTACAGCCTCATTCAAAAATGGATTAAATAAAACAATTTCCTCATCAGTCTATACACAAAACCCCATAATGACGAAGCGAAACCAGGTTCAGAATTTGTTGCAAATGTATTCAAAACAAAAAAACAGTAATACCTTATTTACTTAAGTATTTAGACCCTTTGCTATGAGTCTCAAAAATGAGCTCAGGTGCATCCTGTTTCCATTGATCATCCTTGAGATGTTTCTACAACGATTGGAGTCCACCTGTGGTAAATTCAATTGATTGAACATGATTTGAAAAGGCACACACCTGTCTATATAAGGTCCCACAGTTGACAGTGCTTGTCAGAGCAAAAACCAAGCCATGAGGTCAAAGGAATTGCCCGTAGAGCTCAGAGATAGGATTATGTCGAGGCACAGATCTGGGGAAGGGTACCAAAACATTTCTGCAGCATTGCAGGTCCCCAAGAACACAGTGGCCTCCATCATTCTTAAATGGAAGAAGTTTGGAACCAGCAAGACTCTTCCTAGAACTGTCCGCCCGGCCAAACCGAGCAATCGGGGGGAAAGGGTCTTGGTCAGGGAAGTGACCAAGAACCTAATGGTCACTCTGACAAAGCTCTAGAGTTCCTCTGTGGAGATGGGAGAACCTTCCAGATGAACAACCATCTCTGCAGCACTCCACCAATCAGGCCTTTATAGTAGAGTAGACAGACGGAAGCAACTCCTCAGTAAAAGGCAAATGACAGCTCACTTGGTGTTTGCCAAAAGCACCTAAAGACTATCAGACCATGAAAAACAAGATTCTCAGGTCTGATGATTGATCTCTGTGGCCTGAATGCCAAGCGTCGCGTCTGGAGGAAATCTGGCACCATCCCTATGGTGAAGCATGCTGTGGGGATGTTTTTCAGCGGCAGGGAAAACTAGTCAGGATCGAGGCAAAGATGAACGGAGCAATGTACATGGAGATCCTTGATGAAAACCTGCTCCAGAGTGCTCAGTACCTCAGACTGGGGCGAAGGTTCACCTTCCAACAGGACAACGACCCTAATCACACAGCCAAGATAACACAGGAGTGGCTTCGGGACAAGTCTCTGAATGTCCTTGAGTGGCCCAGCCAAAGCCCGGACTTGAACCCGATCGAACATCTCTGGAGAGACCTGAAAATAGCCGTGCAGCAACGCTCCCTATCCAACCCGACAGAGCTTAAGAGGATCCGCACAGAAGAATGGGAGAAACTCCCCAAACAGAGGTGTGCCAAGCTTGTAGCGTCATACCCAAGAAGACTTGAGGCTGTAATCGCTGCCAAAGGTGCTTCAACAAAGTACTGAGTAAAGGGTCTGAATACTTATGTAAATGTTGGGTTGGATGGGGAGCGTTGCTGCACAGCTATTTTCAGGTCTCTCCAGAGATGTTCGATCGGGTTCAAGTCCGGGCTGTAATATTCCTATAAGCAAAAAAAATAAAAAATACATTTTTTCTTTGTCATTATTGTGTGTAGATTGATATGGGGGAAAAAAATATTTAAATATTTTTTGAATAACGGCTGTAACTTGTCAAAATGTGGAAAAATTCAACAAGTCTGAATACTTTCTGAAGGCAGAGTAGGTACATACTCCTCCTATCATCTCAAAGTGGTCCTGTTTGTTAAAATCAATGAGTTTGCCGTTGAAGAACCACTTAAAGGTGGGATCCAGGGAGGAGTCTCGGGACACTTCACATGGCAACACGATGCTCTGTCCCACAGTGGCATCCACACTCAGTGGTGGAACCGTTATCTTGGTTGGCTCTGTTTGACAACACAGAAAAACAAACACACAGGATCATGTGTTACTGGAGCCGTGCTACAATACTTGAATATAGGCCTGCTGCTGGAAAAATGTCCTGTTCATGTTGACAAGATGTTTTAAATGAAATGCTTATTCCTTTCAATCCAATTAACATGTTTGGAGAATTTTTTGTTGTTGTATTGATATAGCCTTGAGACTGAATAATTCAACATAATGCAATGATGGTGTCAAATTAATACTCCATGTACAACCATCAGTTATTAAAACAGCCAAATCAACTAATTTAAACAGCAGCTCTTTTTTTAAATCAACATGAAATGTCTGACTTGGGTGGAACATAACATCTCTCTCCTCACTACTCTAGATGCCAGGGATTTTCTCCCCTCTGCTGTATGACCAATAACTCACAGCTGACAAAACCAAGGATGATGAGTTATGTTTCTGTCAAACCAGCAGGAACATAAAACAACTATATATTTCATTATCAATTTCATGCTTGGCTTAGTATTTACCCCTCTAAACACAGGTTTAAACCATCTGCTTAAAAGGTAGTGAGATCGGTGTCCGGAAAAGTACCTTTCACCACCAGAGTAGCAGTACTGCTTGATGTCCCAAAGGGGTTCCTGGCCACACAGGTGTACCTCCCTCCGTCTGATTTGCTGATGTTGGTGATACGGAGAGTTCCATCCTCCATAATAGTCCGTCTGACAAAAATGAAGGAACAGACAACTGCTGTTATCAGGATCAATAATGATTTGATAGCACTGACTGGGTTATATAGGGATTCTAAATGATGATTAGCATACAAATACATCAACACTTGTGGCTTCATCTCGATTATAAACTGGGTGGTTCGAGACCCCGAATGCTGATTGGCTGAAAGCTGTGGTATATCAGACCCTATACCATGGTTATGACAAAACATTTATTTTTACTGCTCTAATTATGTTGGTAACTAGTTTATAATAGCAATAAGGCACCTCAGGGGTTTGTGATATATGGCCAATATACAAGCGTTGCGTCGTGCCTATGAACAGTCAGTTGCCGTGGTATATTGGCCATATACCACATCGCCTCGGGCCTTATTGCTTAAATAGCCTACATCCATGTTGTAGTTTGAATGACAAGTATTTCATGAATTAAAAACTGAATTCTTTACAAGCACATTTGCACATTTCAGAACAGAGCAATTATCTTAGTTGAAGCAGAACAGATTTGCTGTTGTGTCGACATGCTATTGAAAGCACAAAAGATTAAATGTGCATTTTAATAGAATACACAGTGGGACACTAAGGCCAATGAGGACAGGGGAAGGAGAAGAGAGCAGAACAACAGAGAGAGATGATTCACTCCGAATTGGAATCTTTACCTGCGGCCTTGTAATTATACAACATGTGTGAGATCCTATCGACCACCTTTCCAAAAGGTAATGAAAGCAGATATAACTAAAGAGCCATCTCACTTGTAGCTGGCTGTCTGGACACAGTGAGATACCGAGGAAACTCGAGCAACAACGTTGAAAAAGGCACATTACTGAAATACTAATCAGGGACGATTGTAGACTACATACAGTTGAAGTCGGAAAGTATACTCATAAAGTATACTCATTCAGACTTGTACAATACTGTACAGTTCTGAGGTGCAAAGCAACAGTCAAAGGTACAGTTGAAGTTTACATACACCTTAGCCAAATACATTTAAACTCAGTTTTTCACAATTCCTGACATTTAATCCTAGTAAAAATTTCATGTCTTAGGATCCCCACTTTATTTTAAGAATGTGAAATGTCAGAATAATAGTAGAGAGAATGATTTATTTCATATTTTATTTCTTTCATCACATTCCCAGTGGGTCAGAAGTTTACATGCACTCAATTACTATTTGGTAGCATTGCCTTTAAATTGTTTAACTTGGGTCAAACGTTTCAGGTAGCCTTCCACAAGCTTCCCACAATAAGTTGGGTGAATTTTGGCCCATTCCGCCTGACAGAGCTGGTGTAACTGAGTCAGGTTTGTAGGCCTCCTTGCTCGCACACGCTTTTTCAGCTCTGCCCACACATTTTCTACAGGATTGAGGTCTGGGCTTTGTGATGGCTACTCCAGAACCTTGACTGTTGTCGTCCTTAAGTCGTTTTGCCACAACTTTGGAAGTATGCTTGGGGGTCATTGTCCATTTGGAAGACCCATTTGCAACCAAGCTTTAACTTCCTGACTGATGTCTTGAGATGTTGCTTCAATATATCCACGTATTTTTCCTCCCTCACGATGCCATTTATTATGTGAAGTGCACTAGTCCCTCCTGCAGCAAAGCACCTCCACAACATGATGCTGCCAGCCCCGTGCTTCATGGTTGGGATGGTGTTCTTCGGCTTGCAAGCCTCCCCCTTTTTCCTCCAAACATAACGATGGTCATTATGGCCAAACAGTTCTATTTTGCAGTTGCATAACTTCGTCTGGCTTTTTATGGCGGTTTTGGATTTGGAGCAGTGGCTTCTTACTTGCTGAGCAGCCTTTCAGGTTATGTCGATATAGGACTCGTTTTACTGTGGATATACATACTTTTGTACCTGTTTCCTCCAACATCTTCACAAGATCCTTTGCTGTTGTTCTGCAATTGATTTGCACTTTTCGCACCAATGTACGTTCATCTCTAGGAGACAGAACGTGTCTCCATCCTGAGCGGTATGACGGCTGCGTGGTCCCATGGTGTTTATACTTGCGTACTATTGTTTGTACAGATGAACGTGGTACCTTCAGGCATTTGGAAATTGCTCCCAAGGATGAACCACTTGTGGCTGTTTTCTTTTGATTTTCCCATGACGTCAAGCAAAGAATCACTGAGTTTGAAGGTAGGCCTTGAAATACATCCACAGGTACACCTCCAATTGACTCAAATTATGTCAATTAGCCTATCAGAAGCTTCTAAAGCCACAACATCATTTTCTGGAATTTTCCAAGCTGTTTAAAGGCACAGTTAACGTAAACTTCTGACCCACTGGAATTGTGATACAGTTAATTATAAGTCATGCACAAATGAGATGTCCTAACCGACTTGCCAAAACTATAGTTTGTTAACAAGACATTTGTGGAGTGGTTGAAAAACGAGTTTGAATGAGTCCAGGCTAAGTGTATGTAAACTTCTGACTTCAATTGTTTATTTGCAACATTTTCCCCATTGTTTGTAAAACTTCCACATCACAATCTAGATAAAAGTGGTTTACTTTATACAACATAAAAGTAACCTCATAACAATGAAGTTGTTTCTATTCATTGTTTGCCAAAGTTTTTAATGATTGTACTTTATTTTAAAATATAACAAAATGTAACAAATGTAAACATGCATAAACAATGCTATGAACTCCTAGCTATCATGACACTGTTCCAGCAAAACAAAAGCTGTGAACTGCAAGCTCAGAAATCAACAATTTCACTGCAGCTCTTAAAAATATGTATTCACTCAGGCTGAGCTGAGACCATGTCTGACATAGGGTGCTTTGGGCAGATTTATTGACAAAAATATCAAATATTGAGTGATGGAGGCGTGCTGAAAACATGGCCTGAGGGGCAATAAAACAAATAAAAACGTAAAGAACTATCTGCTTTAAGAAAGAAACGCTGTTCCACGCTGTGCATTTTCTATTCTCGTCCAGATGCACAGCCTGCATAATCACTTCTTTCTCTTTTTCCCCATGACCGCCAAAGGAATATGATAACTAATCAATTGCTCTGCTCACATGTTGAGTCACGTCCACTGAGTTACGGAAAGACTATGGAAATGTGGCAGCACATATTGATTCAGGCCACAGCCCAAAAGCAGCAGTATCACCAAGGCTCCTGTTCACACTCCATCTGACTCAACCGCACTACCCCAATTAAAGATGCAGAATTAGAGGGAGTGTGGGAGGAGTACACTAAACATTGTGCTGCTGGTGAGCTCTCTCTCTCTAATTTAAGGGGCTTCATTGGCATGTGAAACATATGTTTCCATTACCAAAGCAAGTGAAATAGATAATGAACAAAAGTGAAATAAACAATACAATATTAACAGTAAACATTACACAAAAGTTCCAAAAGAAAAGACATTTCAAATGTCATTATGTCTATATACAGTGTTGTAATGATGTGCAAATAGTTAAAGTACAAAATGGAACATAAATATAGGTTGTATTTACAAATGGTGTTTGTTCTTCAAGGGTTGCCCTTTTCTTGTGGCAATAGGTCACAAATAGTTCTGCTGTGATTGCAAACTGTGGTATTTCCCCAATAGATATGGGAGTTTATAAAAATTGGATTTGTTTTCAAATTCTTTGTGGGACTGTGTAATCTGAGGGAAATATGTGTCTCTAATATGGTCACACATTTGGCAGGAGGTTAGGAAGTGCAGCTCAGTTTCCACCTAATTTGTGGGCAGTGTGCACATAGCCTCTTCTATTGAGAGCCAGGTCTGCCTTCGGCAGCCTTTCTCAATAGCAAGACTATGCTGCTCACTGAATCTGTACATAGTCTTTGACTATCTTAATTTTGGGTCAGTCACAGCGGACAGGTATTCTGCCACTGTGTACTCTCTGTTTAGGGCCAAATAGCTTTCTAGTTTGCTCTGTTTTTTTGCAAATTCTTTCCAATGTGTCAAGTAATTCTTTTTTTGTTTTCTCAAGATTTGGTTGTGTCTAATTGTGTTGTTGTCCTGGGGTTCTGTGGGGTCTGTTTGTGTTTGTGAACAGAGCCCCAGGACCAGCTTGCTTAGGGGGCTCTTCTCCAGATTAATTTCTCTGTAGGTGATGGCTTTGTTATGGAAGATTTGGGAATCACTTCCTTTTTGGTAGTTGTAGAATTTAACGGCTCTTTTCTGGATGTTGATCATTAACGGGTATCGGCCTAATTCTGCTCTGCATGCATTATTTGGTGTTTTACGTTGTACACAGAGGATATTTTCTGCATGCAGAGTCTCAATTTAGTGTTTGTCCCATTTTGTGTTTGCCACCTTGGTTGGTGAGCAGAATCCAGACCTCACAACCATAAAGGGCAATGGATTCTTGTTACGGCTCTTGTCGAAAGTTGTGGACCAAAGCGCAGCTTGGAAAGTGTTCATGATTTTCAAAAAAAATAACCAAAGTGAAAACGAAAGCGCACAGTTCTGTCAGGTACAGACACGAAACAGAAAACAAGATCCCACAAAACCCAAACGGAAAATGACAACTTATATATGATCCCCAATCAGAGACAACGATAGACAGCTGCCTCTGATTGGGAACCACACTCGGCCAAAACACAGAAATAGAAAACATAGACTTTCCCACCCGAGTCACACCCTGACCTAACCAAACATAGAGAATAATAGGGATCTCTAAGGTCAGGGTGTGACAATTCTATAACTGATTCAAGTATTTTTAGCCAGATCCTAATTGGTATGTCAAATTTTATGTTCCTTTTGATGGCATAGAAGGCCCTTCTTGCCTGGTCTCTCAGATCGTTCACAGCTTTGTGGAAGATACCTGTGGCGCTGATGTTTAGGCTGAGTAATGTAAAGTACAGTGGCAAGAAAAAGTATGTGAACCCTTTGGAAATACCTGGATTTCTGCATAATTTGGTCATTAAATTTGATCTGATCTTCATTTGTCACAACAATAGACAAACAAAGTCTGCTTAAACTAATAACACACACATTTTACGTTTTCATGTCTTTATTGAACACACCGTGTAAACATTCACAGTACAGGGTGGAAAAAGTACGTGAACCCTTGGATTTAATAACCTCAACCAAACGTTTTCTGTAGTTGCGGATCAGACCTGCACAATGGCCAGGAGGAATTTTGGACCATTCCTCTTTACAAAACTGTTTCAGTTCAGCAATATTCTTGGGATGTCTGGTGTGAACTGTTCTCTTGAGGTCAGCATCTCAATTGGGTTGAGGTCTGGACTCTGACTGGGCCACTCCAGAAGGCATATTTTCTTCTGTTGAAGCCATTCTGTTGTTGATTTACTTCTGTGTTTTGGGTAATTGTCCTGTTGCATCACCCAACTTCTGTTGAGCTTCAATTGGCAGACAGATAGCCTAACATTCTCCTGCAAAATGTCTTGATAAACTTGGGAATTCATTTTTCCGTCGATGATCGCAAGCTGTCCAGGCCCCGAGGCAGCAAAGCAGCCCCAAACCATGATGCTCCCTCCACCATACTTTACAGTTGGGATGAGGTTTTGCTGTTGGTGTGATGTGCCTTTTCTCCACACATAGTGTTGTGTGTTCCTTCCAAACAACTCAACTGTAGTTTCATCTGTCCACACAATATTTTGCCAGTAGCGCTGTGGAACATCCAGGTGCTCTGTTTCAAACTTCAGACGTGCAGCAAAGTTTTTTGGGGACTGCAGTAGCAACAGTGCTTTTTTCCCCAACTTACACTGTGAATGTTTAAATGATGTATTCAATATAGACAAGAAAAATACAATACTTTGTGTGTTATTAGTTTTAAGCACACTATGTTTCTCTATTGTTGTGACTTAGATGAAGATCAGATCAAATTTGATAACCAATTCATGCAGAAATCCAGGTAATACCAAAGGGTTCACATAGTTTGTTTTTGCTCTCTCACACACACACACACACACACACACACACACACACACACACACACACACACACACACACACACACACACACACACACACACACACACACACACACACACACACACAGAGAGAGAGAGTGGGCGGTAGTATACTGGATATGTTATTCTCCAGCTCTTGGTCCACAGCGTGCTCTTGGCAGAGTCTTTCTCTCAAAGGACTGCAGTACAGTAATTCACTATAGTTTAGTGTAGCTGCAGCAGGGTTATGCAGCAGTTCCACTGTCCCCACAGACCTTCTGTGCTAAGACTAGTACCTCAACTGAACTTGTCAGCTGTGAAGCTGTGAGGCTGTGAGGCTTGCATGAGAGGTTACAAGGAATCATTTATAGCCATGGCTGAATACAAGCTTGAAAGACCAAGGTCATCATAATGAACATGAAAGTCCCTACCATAACTGTGAAGGTGTTGTATAGAACATCCCTGAATACAGAGATATACAGACCTCTAGCAAGGTCCTGGACATCTCTATAGAACTACAAGCAAAAGAGAGAATGTTAGCAAAAAGCCCCCTCACCACGTCATCGTCCCCTTGATTAGAGACATAAACAGCGTTGAGCCCAAGAGACTAGCAAGTTCCCAGGAGAAGGGCCCTTATACACGAGCCATCAATGGCATGAGCAGCGATTGGTACTGTTATTGGGTCATTCCACCAATTCGGTGCCTTTTGAGAAAAATACTAAGTGCCTATTAAGGGCCAAATAAAGTAACAGGGTTGACGATTTCTTCCAAAATCAGCCATAAATTCCCCTGTGACAGGGGGAATGGAAGATTGTTGTGTGCAACAGGGAGATGCAATTGAATGCAAGCTTCACCAAAAATGCAATTGTAAAACATTTCTAGCTGTCTATCTATGGGTAACAGGGTTGATGTTGTGTTATGCTCGACACGCTCAGTTTTCCACCACAAAACACCAGAAAATGGCAAAGAAATTGTAGAACCAGCTCACCTGCATTTACTCAATGATTGTTCAATGTTTCTTAAAAACAATTTTAAATTAAAAAAGGAATAGTTTAAACATATTAAAACAAGAGTTCAGTTCACGTAACAGGGTTGACCTTAAAATGAGGGACAGACATAAATGAATCACTATTTATTTCATGTGATTCATCTTCAGAAATGACTTTTTAACTAGGGCTTTACAATGATGGTGAACCTTGGATACATTTTGGAATGATGTCTTCCTAGAAGTGACACGGTTGACAGAGCTTTAGAAAGCCTTTGTTCATATTAACATTTAGATGTATTCATGTCGTCTGTACTGAAGGGAGATTCATTTAACATAACAAGCTTTTAAAATTCAATATTGGTGCACAATATCTACCTAAAATACAAAAAGGCACTTATTTCATGGAACGACCATATTGCGACTGCGACTGTACCTCTTGCTGTCCTTCAGAAACTCTCCCCCTCTCCGCCAGGAGATGGAGGCCCTAGGGGACGCATGGGGACGGCACTCCATTATCACCTCCCCCCCTCTCTGGATCAGCATGGACTTCTTCACAAGACTCTTGGAGAAGTCGGGTGCAGAGGCTGCATGGGGAACAGAACAAACCCTGTTGAAACCATTCTGTTCTCTTTGACGAGGCAGTGGCACAGCAGCTAGCTACCGTATGTATGCATCAGCCAAACTGTCAAACGCATCATAGTCAATTATACAAATGTCATTTCATGAAAAACCACTGGCTGATTTTCTTTATCAAGTAATTATGTAAATGTGGCTAAAAACCATGGCTCAGCTGATATTCACGTTCTGTTCATTTCTACTGACAGCGTTAGTACATGTCTTGACCTTGCTGTGTCTCTGGCTTCAGCTTTTTAAAAGAAGACAAAACAAACACTTCAGACTAGAGTTATCCAGACATACTTACCTACAACCTTGAGTTCAGCGCTGGCATAGATGGCTCCATGTTCGTTCTCTGCCAGGCACTGGTACATCCCAGAGTCCAACAGGTTGATCCTGGATACGGCCAATCGTCCACCTTCTAAAAGTATCCTGTCCTGGTAACAAGAGAGATACACCCTCAATAACACATCTCAGTATAGGATGTGTGATGAAACTCCAATTATAAACTGAGTGGTTCAAGCCCTGAATGCTGATTGGCTGACAGCCGTGGTATATCACGGGTATGACAAAACATGTATTTTTACTGCTAAGATTACGTTGGTAGCCCGTTTATAATAGCAATAAGGCACTTCGGGGGTTTGTGATATATCGCCAATATACCACGGCTAAGGGCTGTGTCCAGGCACCATATACAATACTCCCTCGGGCCTTGTTGCTTAAATATACAGTACCAGTCAAAAGTTTGGACACCTACTCACTCAAGGGTTTTTCTTTATTTTTACAATTTTCTACATTGTAGAATAATAGTGAAGGCATCAAAACTATGAAATGACACATATGGAATCATGTAGTAAGCAAAAAAGTGTTAAAGATTCTTCAAAGTAGCCACCCTTTGCCTTGATGACAGCTTTGCACACTCTTGGCATTCTCTCAACCAGCTTCACCTGGAATGCTTTTCCAATAGTCTTGAAGGAGTTTCACACATATGCTGAGTACTTGTTGGCTGCTTTTCCTTCACTCTGCGATCCAACTCATCCCAAACAATCTAAATTGGGTTGAGGTCAGGTGATTGTGGTGGCCAGTGCCCAGACTCACAAAACAATTCTTACACAAAAACTTAAGAAGCTGCTTAAGACAAAAATAAGAAGTTCATAAGATAATTCGTAAGTGCAATTCCTCAACAATTTCTTAAGAATTAATGATTTTCTTACAAACTCCTCAAATATCTTCCTACGATCTTTGTTGCTTGGCAACCGATATCATGTTAGCAAATTTCCAACTGAGATTATTATTCTAAAACATGTTCTTGGGTTTAAAATAATAAATACTGAAACTTTCAGATGAAGTTTGTGTGAATTAAACATGTTCAATTGCTTTCATGAGCTTTTTCTCTCACTGTTCTGGGTTTAAGACAAGGGTTTAGCCATCTTGGAATTTAAAGAACATTTCCAATACCTTAATTTTGAAGAATCTAATTTCTTCTTAACTTTTTGCTTAAGGAGAAACATAAGAAATAGCGCAAGAGAATTTCCAATAACCTTTTGGAGGAATAGCAACTTAGCTTAACTTTCTCCTTTAGTTTCTAGTTAAGAAGAAATGTCTTCTTAACTGCCATTTTTTCCTTAAGAAGGTTTGTGAATCTGGCCCCAGGTATCTGATGCAGCACTCCATCACTCTCCTTCTTGGTCAAATAGCCCGGACACAGCCTGGAGGTGTGTTTTGGGACAATGTCCTGTTGAAAAACAAATGATAGTCCCACTAAGCACACACATGGGACACAGGGAACCACACGCAGAGATCATACGTTCACCTACTCCGCATCTCACAAAGACACAGCGGTTGGAACAAAAATCTCAAATTTGGACTCAGACCAAAGGACAGATTTACACCTGTCTAATGTCCATTGCTGATGTTTCTTGGCTCAAGCAAGTCTCTTCTTCTTATTGGTGTCCTTTAGTAGTGGTTTCTTTGCAGCAATTCAACCATGAAGGCCTGATTCATGCAGTCTTCTCTGAACAGTTGATGATGAGATGTGTCTGTTACGTGAACTCCATTAAGCATTTATTTGGGCTGCAATTTCTGAGGCTGTTGACTCCAAAGAACTTATCCTCTGCAGCAGAGGTAACTCTGGGTCTACCTTTCCTGTGGCAGTTATCATGAGAGCCAGTTTCATCATAGCGCTTGAAAGTTCTTGAAATTTTCCTTAAAGTAATGATGGACTGTCGTTTCTCTTTGCTTATTTGAGCTTTTACCAAATGGGGCTCTCTTCTGTATACCACCCCTACCGTGTTACAACACAACTGATTGGCTCAAACGCATTAAGAAGAAAAGAAATGACACAAATTAACAAGAAACACCTGTTAATTGAAATGCATTCCAGGTGACTACCTCATGAAGCTGGTTGAGAGAATGCCAAGAGTGCGCAAAGCTGTCATCAAGGCAAAGGGTGGCTACTTTGAAGAATCTCCTAACTCAAATCTATTTTGATTTGTTTAACACTTTCTTGGTTACTACATCATGTGTCTTCACTATTACTCTACAATGTAGAAAATAGTAAAAATAAAGAAAAACCCTTGAATGAGTATAAGTGCCCAAACGTTTGAGTTTGACTGGTACTGCACACTGAGTATAGAAAACATTAACATAGAATGACCAGGTAAATCCAGGTGAAAGCTATGATCCTCTATCGATGTCACGTGTTAAATCCACTTCAATCAGTGTAGATGAAAGGGTGGAGACAGGTTAAAGAAGGATTTATAAGCAATTGAGAAAATGTAGACATGGATTGTGTATGTGTGCCTTTCAGAGGGTGAATGGGCAAGACTAAATATTTAAGTGCCTTTGAACGGAGTATGGTGACAGGTGCCAGGCGCAGCGGTTTGTGTTAAGAACTACAAGGCTGCTGGGTTTTTCACGCTCAAAAGTTTCCTGTGTGTATCAGTTTTTTATGCCCTGTAATATCTCTGATGATTGTAATATCTCTGCTGATTGTGTGTGACCTTTGCAGAAAACTTTGATGGGTAGACTTTTGAAATAAAAATTGGCTTAATGTTTGATCTCATGTCTTTGATCTGAGATTAAAAGGGGTCTTAAGATGGTTAGACTAGTTCTTAATGGGATTGCACAATTACACATTCAAATTCTGTAGTCATTCTCACCTCCAACACCAAGGGCTCCCCGTTCTTCAGCCATCTGTACACGGGTTTAGGTTTACCGCTCGCCCTACACTCCCACTGAAGATTAGCCTCGATAGCCATATGAGCATCTTTTAACGTCTGGACCCAGTGCAGATGTTCAACATCTGTAGAATAAATATCACAATTTAGTTTCAAAATGTCAGCATCTATATTGACTTTTCTAATGCAAAACTTGTCTTTATTGGCCTAAATCATTCAATAATTAATGGCACAAAGAATAGCTGTATGGTAGAGCTGAAAGCTGCCCTAAGCTTGGGATGCAATTTGAATATTTCTCTAAGGACCAACTGGGTTGTGGCAGTGTTCAAGTTGGCAAGACAACGACTTAGCCACTTCAGAATGACTAAACATAAAGGTTAATTGGTACACATTAATTCCAGATTATCCTGTCTTTATAATGCCCTTTCATAGAGTGAGCAAAAGGTTTTCCAGGCCTGACTTATGACCATAATTTATGGATCAGATATTTTAATTAGACTTGCTTAGCTAAACATTGACAAAGGACACATAAAATCATTAGCATTCAAACAATGTGTTAGTTATTATTAGTTATATTTCATGTTAAGAATTTAAAGTTGAAAACAACTTATTGCTTTTAATCGATTTATTATTATATTAAGAAGCAGCTACAAGGATGGGAAATAAAGTTAAAGGTCCTGAAAAGTAATTCTGAATCCCATGTAAAATAGACTTTTGAGTGACTAAAATATCCCCCATAGTATTTGTTTTGTTTAGAAATGAGCAATATTTGAGATTCATTTTTTCTCTCTCATGGCTAACTACCAGGAAGTTTGAAAAGACAGGCTGAGTGGGCAGGGAGCTTATATTCATGATTTCTCTGAAGTTGGAGACTTTTATTTCCCTCACCAACTTTAAACATCAACTATCTGAGCAGCTAACCAATCGTTGCAGCTGTACATAGTCCATCTGTAAATAGCCCACCCAATCTACCTACCTCATCCCCATACTGTTTTTATTTTATTTACTTTTCTGCTCTTTTGCACACCAGTATCTCTACTTGCACATCATCATCTGCTCATTTATCACTCCAGTGTTAATTTGCTAAATTGTAATTATTCGCTCCTATGGCCTATTTATTGCCTACCTCCTCATGCCTTTTGCACACACTGTATATAGACTTTCTTTTTTCTACTGTGTCATTGACTTGTTTATTGTGTTATTGGCTTGTTTATTGTTTACTCCATGTGTAACTCTGTGTTGTTGTCTGTGTCACACTGCTTTGCTTTATCTTGGCCAGGTCGCAGTTCTCAACTAGCCTACCTGGTTAAATAAAGGTGAAATATTTATTTAAATTTTTTATTATCCTTGAACGACAGCTCTTTGAAACGCCTATGTCAAGCAACTTGGACGCAGTGTTGCAGCAAAATAATCTCAAGCTAATTTGGTGATACACAAAGCAAGTCAAACAACATAGAAATTGCATCAATGATGTCAAAAATGTTTTATACATCTCCCTTTTGTCTCTTGTGATGTGGTTTACGGCAGCGCTGATGGATGGGTTGACTTAAACTGCGGAGTTTTGAACTACCCTCCCCCCATTTGTTTCATGCTGGCTGAAGACCTAGCTAGCTAACACCAGACACAGACGAAAGGGGACACATCTTTGTCATAGATGAATAGGGTAAACTTTTAATTAGATTTGCTGACACCCTACGGTCAAATTTTGACATCAGTGGAGTAGCTATCTAGCTATATATAACCACGCTCCTCTGCAAACACGCCTTCTCCGATGTTGGTTACAAGGCGTTACTTATTTAAATTAGGTACGAGAATATCATCTTACCACTGCTGTATTAAAATGAGAGGGTTAAGGTGATGTTACCGTATCCCCTTAATCCAGCCTCCTGAATCCAAGTGTTTGACAGGGGGGTGGGGTCCAGTAACTTTATGATCAAACTTTATCAATGTAGAAGCAAAAGTCATTTTTCATACTTTGGTCATCATACTTTGATCTGGTTTCATCCAAATATCATCCAATTTCATGAAAAACATGATTTGGACTGTTCATAACCTTCTGTACAGTTCAATTCATTATCATATATTACAAAAGCAACATACAACTGTTAATTTATAGACATTGTGAGCGATCATACTCTGGAATAGGAGTTGCCCTTTGGCAATGTTTTTTCCTCTGGAGTTCTCTGCAACACACTCATATGCACCAGCATCCTCCGGTCTGAAATATGGTATTTCCAGGACCCCGTTGGAATGGTTGATTTTCATCTTGCCAGGGAGGGGATTCCCATCTGTTCTCCTCCATGTGATGGCAGGCACTGGGCTGGAGAGGTCAGGTAGTAAAGGTCACCACAGCCACATGCTTGATACTGACACTTAGTATTAAGACATTAGCTGCCAGACATAGATACAGTGCCTAATGAAAGTCTACACACCACTTGCACAGTCTTCACATTTTGCACATTTTACAGTCAAATCTAAAAAGGGATTACATTAGATGTTTCCCCTACAGATCTATACAACCTACTCTACATTTTCAAAGTGAAAGGAAGATATAAAACATTTTCCAAACTAATAATAATTTAAAACATTTAAATATCTTGATGTCTTCACACCCCAGAGTTAATACTTGGTGGAGGCACCTTTGGCAGCTGTGAATCATTTGAAATAATATTCTACTTTCACAACTCTTAGGGGAATATACTGCATGTCCATTGTTTTTGTAAAAATTGTAAAAATTTTCAGTACATTTGTTTGGGAATCATTGATAGACAGCAATATTCAAAATGTGTCTCTGATTTTCAAGCAGATTTAACTCAGGACTGAGACTAGACCACTCAGAAACACTCAACACCTGATGCTCCCTGTCACCAGCAGGGACTGGGGAGTTTGTTAGGATCAAAATAAATATGTAAGCAGCAAAGCCCTGGTAATACTGTTGAGGAAAACCTGCCACAGTCTTTTGAAAACCTAACCCTGGGATAGAGTTGTATTTTTCTGTGGGACAATTACACAAATTATAATGCCAAAAACACACCAGAATGGCTTTCTAAGAGGTGTTGAGTGTTCCTGAATGGTCCAGTCTCTGTCCTGACTTATATCGGCTTAACAAATCACAGACAAGGTTCAAATATTGCTGTCCATCAATGATCCAACCAAATTTACTGAGCTTGAGCAATTTTGACAAAAACCATGGATAAGTTGTGCCAGGTTGGTAATCTTATTCAAAATGATTCACAGCTGTAATGGCTGCCAAAGGTGTTTCCACCTAGTATTAAGTGTGGCGTGTGAAGACATGTGCAATCAGGATATCCTCATTTTGTATTTCTTAGTAATGTCTAAATGTTTCTATAATTTTTCATTCACTTTGAAAATGTGGAGCAGGTTGTGTAGATCAATAGGGAAAACAATACATTTTTAGATGTAATTTTAAGGCAGAAAAATGTGAAGACTGTGCAAGGGGTGTGTATACTTTCACTAACAACAATATCTAACAGGGGTGTGTGCCATGGGATATGTGTGCCATCTCTGACCATGACTAACAGAGGACATTCTCAGAATATTAAATTCCATATGCAGACTACGTGATGCTGCTACAGTGTTCTAGATAATGATCCCAGTTGAGACCTACTTTCCTAAGGCGAAGCATTCCAGTTTCACTGATGATCCTTTGGTGACATGAAGACTTTCTGGGAACTGAACTTCGATCTTTGGCTCATACTCTGCCATTACAGCTGTGTGAGGTGAAAGAAAATCACATTCATTCAAACCAAGTGAACATTGTGTTCTATAATTCTAATTAAATGCAAGACCTGTGGCACAGGATAGGATGGTAGAGGGCAAGCCTGCATGTTGATATGCTTTAGAGCAATACTTTGTTCAGGGGTTGTATGACTTTGGATAACTTCTTATGGCTGCAGGGGCAGTATTGAGTAGCCGGATAAAAGGTGCCCATTTCAAACGGCCTCGTACTCAATTCTTGCTCGTACAATATGCATATTATTATTACTATTGGATAGAAAACACTCTCTAGTTTCTAAAACCGTTTGAATTATATCTGTGAGTAAAACAGAACTCCTTTTGCAGCAAACTTCCTGTCAGAAAGTGAAAAATCTGAAATCGATGCTCTGTTCTAGGATCTGCCTATAAATGTGCTTGATATGTATGAGTATACATGCACTTCATACGCCTTCCACTAGATGTCCCATAGGCTGTGAGAGGTGAAATGGGGTTTCTAGGTGTTTCTATGGTGAAAAGAGAGCTCTTGGAATGACATGACCCCAGAATTCCTCTGTCCAGGAAGCGCATAGAGGTCACCGGTAATGGCTTCTGAAAAGCAATCGTTATAGAAGTGTTATATCTCCGGCTTTGATTTTATTTGATAAATGTGATCATATCATCGTAAAGTATGTTTTTTCAATATAGTTTCATCAGATTATTGAAATGTTTTCGGGAGTTTAGGCGTCTTGCGTTCTCTGGGTATGGTGAAGATGGAGAGCTACGCGCCACTTGGCTAGTTAGCTTGCTAATTCGAGAGGGAAGAAGGCTGTTCTAAAACCAAACAACGATTGTTCTGGACAAAGGACACCCTTGTACAACATTCTGATGGAAGATCATCAAAAGTAGGACCCATTTTATGATGATATTTCATATATCTGTCGGAATATGTTGACAATTATTTTGCGCCCAGATTTGGGCTCTCTCTCGTTATAACGTAAGCTGGATGTAGTAATGAAGTTATTTTTAGAATTCTAACACGGCGATTTCATTAAGAACTAAGGTATCTATCATTTCCTATACAACATGTATTTTTTAGTAACGTTTATGTATAGTTATTTGGTCAGAATAGTTGAGTGTCATAAAAATATCCGGACATTCTAGGAAAACGATGCTACGTTAGCACAATGTATAACCACGTATTTCAGCTCTAAATATGCACATTTTCGAACAAAAAAGAAGTGTATTGTATAACCTGATGTTATAGGACTGTCATCTGATGAAGCTTATCAAGGTTAGTCAAAAATTATATATCTTTTGCTGGTTTGTTACGATCGCTAACTTTTGCTGCGGGTAAATGGCTTGTGTTTCTGGCTATTGTGGTAAGCTAATATAACGCTATATTGTGTTTTCGCTGTAAAACACTTAAGAAATCGGAAATATTGGCTGGATTCACAAGATGCTTGTCTTTCATTTGCTGTACACTATGTATTTTTCAGAAATGTTTTATGATGAGTATTTAGGTATTTGACGTTGGTGTCTGTAATTATTCTGGCTGCTTTCGGTGCAATTTCTGATTGTAGCTGCAATGTAAACTATGATTTATACCTGAAATATGCACATTTTTCGAACAAAACATAGATTTATTGAATAACATGTTATAAGACTGTCATCTGATGAAGTTGTTTGTTGGTTAGTTCTTGGTTAGTTTGGTTGGTTTTGTGCATGCAACCTGTGCTGTGAAAAATGTTAGTGCTTTTTTGTATTTGGTGGTGAGCTAACATAAATATACGTGCTGTTTTCGCTGTAAAACATTTTAAAAATCGGACATGTTGGCTGGATTCACAAGATGTGTACCTTTCATTTGCTGTATTGGACTTGTTAATGTGTGAAAGTTAAATATTTCTAAAAAATATCTTTTGAATTTCGCGCCCTGCACTTGAGCTGGCTGTTGTCATAAGTGTACCGACACCGGGCTGCAGCCAGAAGAAGATAACATCTCTGCTCCAGCTCAAATCTTAAGTGGCACACACTGTATAATCAGCAGTAATGAGGTAGAGGTGAATCTCCATGTGCAGAAGTTTGTGTGCATGTGCGTATGTATGTATGTGCGTCTGCATGTATGTATGTATGTATGTGTGTATGTGTGTGTGTGTGTGTGTGTGTGGCTGCACTCTGCATATGTAAATGTTTAAACGTTTCTTTTCATGCAGAGAGAGAGAGAGAGAGAGAGTTTCAGACCCACAGCTCTGTAGAGTATGAATACTGCACAACCCACTCCTGAGCAGCAGAAAAACAAACAGACGACTGCTTTTATCTCCTTAGCTTTCACTCCCCGCAACGGCACAGGCAAGTTCAGCGTGCAGGATAAGCAGGAGCCAGTGGAGCATGCTTACCATCCCTGCGCAGCTCCACGGGGGTGGGCGAGCTGTAAACGGTGGCGTTGGTCATCATGTTCCTCACCACACACGTGTAGTTCCCCACATCGGAGGCCTCCACTTTGGCAATGTACAGGTTGCCTGTACTCTGGGAGACGAAGCGACGGGTATCCTGCAGCAGGAACCTTGGGCGTCCGTTGAAAACCCATGAGTATTTGATCTCTGCAGAGGAAGAGCACAGACAGCAACCGCATAGGATCGTGGGTATTGACAAAGGAAGAGATACATGTTCCAATGACATTCCAAAATCTGCCAGTGTGGTAAAACTAAGAATAGACAAGAGATCAGGTTAAATTCGTGTACCTGTACTGTAGCTATAAAAGGTGGAGACACAGTAGCTGAGTACAGTTTTCAAATTATAATATCAATGAAACATTGCACTTAGTGTGAGGTGCCAGATATTCCCATACCAGATATGTGCAAACAGTTAATAATTCAATAATGCATCATTCAAATTGTTATGCTTAACATGGCTGAACCTTGCCCTTTTCACATCTCTAAGCATCCCAGAGAGTAAGCAGAGATTTGGATACGCTATTGAATTACATGTTCAGTTAGCATCACATATTAAAGGGTCAGTATTTAGCGGTCAGAATTAAGGGTCAGTGCCACAGGCTTGTGCAGATCAAACAGAGGAGTAAGTTCAAAAACATTATCGAGAGAGAGAGAGAGAGAGAAAGAAAGAAAGATGAGAGAGATGAGAGAGAAAGAGAGATGAAGAGACAGCGACCAAGTTAGAGAGAGAAAGAGAGAGAGAGAAACAGAGACAGAGACGGAGACAGAGCGAGAGAGAGAGAGAGAGGAGGAGAAGGGGGCATGTAGCAGCGGGATCTGAAGAAATTAATGTGAAATTAAGAGCTTGTTATTAGAGGTGTGAGGGACAGGGAGGGTGGGATGGGCTGGGGTATTAAAGCCCCTCTGTGATCAGAAACACATTACATCCTGCAGTCAGTCTTTTGACTGGACAGTAAAACATCCCATTGCTTCCTACTGGGAAACAGTGAATTAAAATCATCAGTGGTTCTGCTTACGGGTTGTGGTCTCACAACAACAGATGACTCGCAGGCACATAATCTTATGTTCTAGGACAGAATATAACTCTGAACACAGACCATTATAGACCACATAATACTGAACACAGACTGTTTTAGACCACATAACACTGATTGATCAAAGTTGCATCAAATGACATGTATTCTTTCTATGTATATAGGTAAATGTATTTCTGTACAAGCATTAACTTGCATTCATTTGGTTTGACATTACTGCAACTTATGGCAGAAAACAAAAAAACATGTTTGCTTGGATTAGGTTCTAATTCTCAGAGTAAAAACTCTACGGACACTATGAAAGATTAACCAAGTTTATTCTTCCCAGAGGATCAATACAGCTGCATTAGACAACGATATTTCACAAGAGCACTGATATTTAACCCTTCCTCCTAGGCGGAGTCTCCTCCTACACATCTGAACAGCCAAAGCATCTCTGTTGCTAGACAGAACCTTAGTGATATCTGTTCTTCCTCACTTCATCTGACCTGACCTCTACCCCAAAGTGCTCACTCCTCTTATCAATGCCTGCCACATGAGATGGCTTTCCCTGCACTCAAAACATTCCAAGCTAAATTGCACCGACTATATACCTTCCTCCTACAGATAACCATTAACTTCTGGTGTAGACCCTCTAAACCTAAGCACTCAATATTTCAATAGGATACCTGATAATTAACCCTATCCCAAGTTTAGGAGTAAGTACCCAGAATCCATCAATCTAAAATCCACAGCATTGTTTTCCAATTGAAGCGTTGATTCATTTAGCAAACACTCTTATCGAAAGCAACTTACAGCAAGGAGTGCATACATTTCCATACTGGCCCCCAGTGGGAATTGAACACACAACCCTGGCGTTGCAAGCACCATGCTCAACCAACTGAGCCACACGGGACTTCCTTTCAAATCCACCTGAAGACAGCAGCACTGTGTAACAAAATCCAATAAAATGTGTGACAATGGTCTATCTGGGAAAAAAAGCTTGAAAATGTCAAATAAAGAGATGAAGGCATTTTGGGAAAAGGAGGGCAAATTGCAGAACGGTACAGTTCGAATCCCTTGTGGCCATTGATTCATTTAGAAACAGAGTGGGGAAATGCTGGTGCACTGGTGTGAAAGTGTACTGGTGGCGCGGAATGGCTGCGGGATTGCGGGACACTTTGAGACTCTGCTAATCAGCACCACACAGACACGGAGCAGACTCACAGCTGTGCCACGGGATAACGCCCCCCCTCCCCAGACACACCAGCCACCAGGAGCCTTTATTACCCACATATACCCAGGCTACACTGAAAAAACCTGCCACTAGGAAGTAGAGCACCGGAGGCTTTACAGATGACAGCATGGTCGCGGCTCACATGGGGGAAAGTCAGCTTGAGGCCATGACGTGTGAGGGTATAAACTATGGATGTGAAGGTATGAGTTTGGGGAGCGTTCACCTAGAGGAGTGGTGCTGCTACAGTCCAGTAGAAATGATAATAATAGCCAGTCCCACAGGACAGGAAGAGAGAGGAAACAGGATATGAAAAGACTGAAAGACAGAGTAGTGAGAAGAAATAGTAGGCATGAGTACAAAAACGTTTAACAGTGTCGGGGAAAGATAGTGGGTATGACAATGAGGAACAATAAGATGTGCAGGGCGTGACTGAGAGTGAAGCAGCATAGAGTCTGTGAGCTTTGAGGATACAAAGCATTATAGTACCTCCATGATGGGGTGGAGGCCCACACAGTAGCACCACTGCCTGGCCTTCTCTCACTGACACTGTGTTCCTGGGCTTTCTGCTGAAATTCTGTAGATCTGTGAGGAGGCAAAGACAAAAGGGCTTTGATTAGTTTCAGACTTCTATAGTACAACAGCCTCTACAGTGCAGTGATATTCTGGAGAGGGCATTTTCATATAGAAGACCGTTTTCCTCTCTATGCACTTTTATTATACCTCATCCACTTTAGTTCCCTGCTGATACCAACAGTGACGTGTGAACAGGGAGAGGCGTAAATACCTTCCTCTAAACTGGATTTACAGATCACTTTCACTTTTCATTAAATGCTGCTGCCTTATAAGGAAAAACAAACAGCACTAGGGACCACAAACCTTTGAAAATATCATCCAAATCCCAAGAGGGGACAGGCAAATATCAAGAATAATAAAGTCATAACTCATCTCATCCAAGGCTTATCACCATTTAAATGAAAAGATCAAGTATGAACCCCCTACCTGCATGAATATAACAGCCCCCTACCACCTGCGATTGGTTATAATTTCCCTAATGTAATGGGTTAGATTGGTTAATTAGCTAAGACTGGCAGTAAACCTGCGTTGTAAAGTGAAACAATATAAATCAATGTTCTACTGACACATGAACAGCCAACCAGGTCTACCAATTAAAGATGGGACAACGATAAACAAGCAATCAGCAAGGAAGATCATCTCAGTGGACTTTTATAACTGGGTTACTCTTAGTATCATCTCCAGAGATGTGAATATGCTGATGGATTTTTAGGATAACTTTAGTCTAAAATGATCTATCTTTTCACAAGCTATAGAGGGAGTGAATTTCAACAGTGCATTTGAGTGAGAGGAAGAGAAAAGTAGGCTTCTGTTGTTGAAATGCTTCAGACGATGTGATCCTCAGGGTGTAACATTAAGCCAGTGTTAAAACCATGCTACGATTCAGACTTACACTAATCACTCATGGAGCTGCAGGCTTAGTGCATGTCAACATGGCAATTACCCCCAATAATGTCTCTTTTCAAATTAAACCACAGAATTAGAGGAAAAACACTTTTTGTGTTCGTAACCTGAATGATTCGCTTATGCTGTACTCAATTGTATGTCAAATCACAGGAAATCGCGCCTTCATTCGATGAGAAACAGAATGTGTCTAAGAAGGAGTATTGGTCTAAAAATGCACTTGAATTGTTGTTTGTATTGGACTAGATGTACTCACATGCAAACTGCACCTTGGCCTCCCTGCTGACGATGGTTCCAAAGGTATTGGTAGCGATACACTGGTAAACCCCCCCATGATGTGTTACATGAGGGTTATTGATCAACAGGTTTCCTTCAACCAGGTTATAGTTCAAATCCATGTCAATCTCTCTCCCATCAACCTTCCATCTGTAGAGCAACAAACACAATTATTCATCACTATCATAATTCTATATAACTGATGGAGTTTAGAAAATGGAGACAATATACACCAAAAGGATAAAACAGTCTTCTCAGTTGAAGATAGAGGGGAAAAAGAGGAAATGTATGAAAAGTTAAAGGGACAAACACCTACTTATAATATGGGACTGGGTTTCCCTTTGCTTTACAATTGATGAACACCTTGTTGTCCTCAAAGCTCAAGGGGAAAATGCTGTCACTTGGTTCTTGACTGAAGACGGGTCCATGGCGGGTGTTTCTCTCTGAGTGAAAGAGCACAACTGTTTTAGTTTTACCTTGCTGTTGACAACTATGCCTGAATGGTAAAAGCAATACCGAGGAGAATTACTGAGGCCAAATGATAAGTTGTATGAACCTATACCCAATTATGTGCCAAATCGTTTCATTATACATACAGTAGTCTTAGGCAACAAGAATAGCCCACAGTGTTGACATGAGCGAGGACAAATACTACACTGACACAAGAGGCCAATGAACTGATTACATTCTCTACACCCTGTAGCTCTGCATGCATATTATGACTCTTCAGTTTACAGAACACACAGACATATCCTAGTGTTTTCCTTCTTTCCATTTGAATTCTAACCAACGTGCAGTCTGTTGTTGGCATACCCATGGCACGCATGGCAGCTCAGTCAGGTCTGTTGTTGGCATACCCATGGCACGCATAGCAGCTCAGTCAGGTCTGTTGTTGGCACACCCATGGCACGCATGGCAGCTCAGTCAGGTCTGTTGTTGGCATACCCATGGCACGCATGGCAGCTCAGTCAGGTCTGTTGTTGGCATACCCATGGCACGCATGGCAGCTCAGTCAGGTCTGTTGTTGGCATACCCATGGCACGCATGGTAGCTCAGTCAGGTCTGTTGTTGGCATACCCATGGCACGCATGGCAGCTCAGTCAGGTCTGTTGTTGGCACACCCATGGCACGCATGGCAGCTCAGTCAGGTCTGTTGTTGGCACACCCATGGCACGCATGGCAGCTCAGTCAGGTCTGTTGTTGGCACACGCATGGCAGCTCAGTCAGGTCTGTTGTTGGCATACCCATGGCACGCATGGCAGCTCAGTCAGGTCTGTTGTTGGCATACCCATGGCACGCATGGCAGCTCAGTCAGGTCTGTTGTTGGCATACCCATGGCACGCATGGCAGCTCAGTCAGGTCTGTTGTTGGCATACCCATGGCACGCATGGCAGCTCAGTCAGGTCTGTTGTTGGCATACCCATGGCACGCATGGCAGCTCAGTCAGGTCTGTTGTTGGCATACCCATGGCACGCATGGCAGCTCAGTCAGGTCTGTTGTTGGCATACCCATGGCACGCATGGCAGCTCAGTCAGGTCTGTTGTTTCGGTAAGCTGTAGCCAACATACCAATTCAACAGAGTAATTACCACATGTTAATCTAATTAACTCCACTGAAATGTAGCTATCATTCCCACAATGGGTAAAGTCCCTTCCAACAGAACTAACGGTATTCACTATTCATACAGTAGGCTAGAGTATCCCAGTGTAGAGACATACAGTAGGCTAGAGTATCTCAGTGTAGAGACATACAGTAGGCTAGAGTATCCCAGTGTAGAGACATACAGTAGGCTAGAGTATCTCAGTGTAGAGACATACAGTAGGCTACAGTATCCCGGTGGTGTAGAGACATACAGTAGGCTAGAGTATCCCGGTGGTGTAGAGACATACAGTAGGCTACAGTATCCTGGTGTAGAGACATACAGTAGGCTAGAGTATCCCAGTGTAGAGACACAGTAGGCTAGAGTATCCCGGTGTAGAGACATACAGTAGGCTAGAGTATCCCAGTGTAGAGACATACAGTAGGCTAGAGTATCCCGGTGTAGAGACACAGTAGGCTAGAGTATCCCGGTGTAGAGACATACAGTAGGCTAGAGTATCCCGGTGTAGAGACATACAGTAGGCTAGAGTATCCCGGTGTAGAGACATACAGTAGGCTACAGTATCCTGGTGTAGAGACATACAGTAGGCTAGAGTATCCCAGTGTAGAGACACAGTAGGCTAGAGTATCCCGGTGTAGAGACATACAGTAGGCTAGAGTATCCCGGTGTAGAGACATACAGTAGGCTAGAGTATCCCAGTGTAGAGACACAGTAGGCTAGAGTATCCCGGTGTAGAGACATACAGTAGGCTAGAGTATCCCAGTGTAGAGACATACAGTAGGCTAGAGTATCCCGGTGTAGAGACACAGTAGGCTAGAGTATCCCAGTGTAGAGACATACAGTAGGCTAGAGTATCCCGGTGTAGAGACACAGTAGGCTAGAGTATCCCAGTGTAGAGACATACAGTAGGCTACAGTATCCCGGTGTAGAGACATACAGTAGGCTAGAGTATCCTGGTGTAGAGACATACAGTAGGCTACAGTATCCTGGTGTAGAGACATACAGTAGGCTAGAGTATCCCGGTGTAGAGACACAGTAGGCTAGAGTATCCCAGTGTAGAGACATACAGTAGGCTAGAGTATCTCAGTGTAGAGACATACAGTAGGCTAGAGTATCCCGGTGTAGAGACACAGTAGGCTAGAGTATCCCGGTGTAGAGACACAGTAGGCTAGAGTATCCCGGTGTAGAGACATACAGTAGGCTAGAGTATCCCGGTGTAGAGACATACAGTAGGCTAGAGTATCCCAGTGTAGAGACATACAGTAGGCTAGAGTATCCCGGTGTAGAGACACAGTAGGCTAGAGTATCCCAGTGTAGAGACATACAGTAGGCTAGAGTATCCCGGTGTAGAGACATACAGTAGGCTAGAGTATCCCGGTGTAGAGACATACAGTAGGCTACAGTATCCCGGTGTAGAGACATACAGTAGGCTAGAGTATCCCGGTGGTGTAGAGACATACAGTAGGCTAGAGTATCCCGGTGGTGTAGAGACATACAGTAGGCTAGAGTATCCCGGTGTAGAGACATACAGTAGGCTAGAGTATCCTGGTGTAGAGACATACAGTAGGCTAGAGTATCCTGGTGTAGAGACATACAGTAGGCTAGAGTATCCCGGTGTAGAGACATACAGTAGGCTAGAGTATCCCGGTGTAGAGACATACAGTAGGCTAGAGTATCCTGGTGTAGAGACATACAGTAGGCTAGAGTATCCCGGTGTAGAGACATACAGTAGGCTAGAGTATCCCGGTGTAGAGACATACAGTAGGCTAGAGTATCCTGGTGTAGAGACATACAGTAGGCTAGAGTATCCCGGTGTAGAGACACAGTAGGCTAGAGTATCCCAGTGTAGAGACATACAGTAGGCTAGAGTATCCCGGTGTAGAGACATACAGTAGGCTAGAGTATCCCGGTGTAGAGACATACAGTAGGCTAGAGTATCCCGGTGTTGAGACATACAGTAGGCTAGAGTATCCCGGTGTTGAGACATACAGTAGGCTAGAGTATCCTGGTGTAGAGACATACAGTAGGCTAGAGTATCCCGGTGGTGTAGAGACATACAGTAGGCTAGAGTATCCCGGTGGTGTAGAGACATACAGTAGGCTAGAGTATCCCGGTGGTGTAGAGACATACAGTAGGCTAGAGTATCCCGGTGGTGTAGAGACATACAGTAGGCTAGAGTATCTCAGTGTAGAGACATACAGTAGGCTACAGTATCCCGGTGTAGAGACATACAGTAGGCTAGAGTATCCCGGTGTAGAGACACAGTAGGCTAGAGTATCCTGGTGTAGAGACATACAGTAGGCTAGAGTATCCTGGTGTAGAGACACAGTAGGCTAGAGTATCCTGGTGTAGAGACACAGTAGGCTAGAGTATCCTGGTGTAGAGACACAGTAGGCTAGAGTATCCCGGTGTTGAGACATACAGTAGGCTAGAGTATCCTGGTGTAGAGACATACAGTAGGCTAGAGTATCCTGGTGTAGAGACATACAGTAGGCTAGAGTATCCCGGTGGTGTAGAGACATACAGTAGGCTACAGTATCCTGGTGTAGAGACATACAGTAGGCTAGAGTATCCCGGTGTAGAGACACAGTAGGCTACAGTATCCCGGTGTAGAGACACAGTAGGCTAGAGTATCCCGGTGTAGAGACATACAGTAGGCTAGAGTATCCCGGTGTAGAGACACAGTAGGCTAGAGTATCCCGGTGTAGAGACATACAGTAGGCTACAGTATCCCGGTGTAGAGACATACAGTAGGCTACAGTATCCTGGTGTTGAGACATACAGTAGGCTACAGTATCCTGGTGTTGAGACATACAGTAGGCTACAGTATCCTGGTGTTGAGACATACAGTAGGCTACAGTATCCTGGTGTTGAGATATACAGTAGGCTACAGTATCCCGGTGTTGAGACATACAGTAGGCTAGAGTATCCCAGTGTAGAGACATACAGTAGGCTACAGTATCCTGGTGTTGAGATATACAGTAGGCTACAGTATCCCGGTGTTGAGACATACAGTAGGCTACAGTATCCTGGTGTTGAGATATACAGTAGGCTAGAGTATCCCAGTGTAGAGACATACAGTAGGCTACAGTATCCCGGTGTAGAGACATACAGTAGGCTAGAGTATCCCGGTGTAGAGACATACAGTAGGCTACAGTATCCTGGTGTTGAGACATACAGTAGGCTACAGTATCCTGGTGTTGAGACATACAGTAGGCTACAGTATCCTGGTGTTGAGATATACAGTAGGCTACATTATCCTGGTGTTGAGATATACAGTAGGCTACAGTATCCCGGTGTTGAGACATACAGTAGGCTAGAGTATCCCAGTGTAGAGACATACAGTAGGCTACAGTATCCCGGTGTTGAGACATACAGTAGGCTACAGTATCCTGGTGTTGAGATATACAGTAGGCTACAGTATCCCGGTGTTGAGACATACAGTAGGCTACAGTATCCTGGTGTTGAGATATACAGTAGGCTAGAGTATCCCAGTGTAGAGACATACAGTAGGCTACAGTATCCTGGTGTAGAGACATACAGTAGTCTAGAGTATCCCGGTGTAGAGACATACAGTAGGCTAGAGTATCCCGGTGTAGAGACACAGTAGGCTAGAGTATCCCGGTGTAGAGACATACAGTAGGCTAGAGTATCCCGGTGTAGAGACATACAGTAGGCTACAGTATCCCGGTGTAGAGACATACAGTAGGCTAGAGTATCCCGGTGTAGAGACATACAGTAGGCTAGAGTATCCCGGTGTAGAGACATACAGTAGGCTACAGTATCCCGGTGTAGAGACATACAGTAGGCTAGAGTATCCCGGTGTAGAGACATACAGTAGGCTAGAGTATCCCGGTGTAGAGACATACAGTAGGCTACAGTATCCCGGTGTAGAGACATACAGTAGGCTAGAGTATCCCAGTGTAGAGACATACAGTAGGCTAGAGTATCCCGGTGTAGAGACACAGTAGGCTAGAGTATCTCAGTGTAGAGACATACAGTAGGCTACAGTATCCCGGTGTAGAGACATACAGTAGGCTAGAGTATCCCGGTGTAGAGACATACAGTAGGCTAGAGTATCCCGGTGTAGAGACATACAGTAGGCTAGAGTATCCCGGTGTAGAGACATACAGTAGGCTAGAGTATCCCGGTGTAGAGACATACAGTAGGCTAGAGTATCCCGGTGTAGAGACATACAGTAGGCTAGAGTATCCCGGTGTAGAGACATACAGTAGGCTAGAGTATCCTGGTGTAGAGACATACAGTGGGCTAGAGTATCCTGGTGTAGAGACATACAGTAGGCTAGAGTATCCTGGTGTAGAGACATACAGTAGGCTAGAGTATCCCGGTGTAGAGACATACAGTAGGCTAGAGTATCCCGGTGTAGAGACATACAGTAGGCTAGAGTATCCTGGTGTAGAGACATACAGTAGGCTAGAGTATCCCGGTGTAGAGACATACAGTAGGCTACAGTATCCCGGTGTAGAGACATACAGTAGGCTAGAGTATCCTGGTGTAGAGACATACAGTAGGCTAGAGTATCCTGGTGTAGAGACATACAGTAGGCTAGAGTATCCTGGTGTAGAGACATACAGTAGGCTAGAGTATCCCGGTGTAGAGACATACAGTAGGCTAGAGTATCCCGGTGTAGAGACATACAGTAGACTAGAGTATCCCGGTGTAGAGACATACAGTAGGCTAGAGTATCCCGGTGTAGAGACATACAGTAGGCTAGAGTATCCCGGTGTAGAGACATACAGTAGGCTACAGTATCCCGGTGTAGAGACATACAGTAGGCTAGAGTATCCCGGTGTAGAGACATACAGTAGGCTAGAGTATCCCGGTGTAGAGACATACAGTAGGCTAGAGTATCCCGGTGTAGAGACATACAGTAGGCTAGAGTATCCCGGTGTAGAGACATACAGTAGGCTAGAGTATCCCGGTGTAGAGACATACAGTAGGCTAGAGTATCCCGGTGTAGAGACATACAGTAGGCTAGAGTATCCCGGTGTAGAGACATACAGTAGGCTACAGTATCCCGGTGTAGAGACATACAGTAGGCTAGAGTATCCCGGTGTAGAGACATACAGTAGGCTAGAGTATCCCAGTGTTGAGACATACAGTAGGCTACAGTATCCCGGTGTAGAGACATACAGTAGGCTAGAGTATCCCGGTGTAGAGACATACAGTAGGCTAGAGTATCCCGGTGTAGAGACATACAGTAGGCTAGAGTATCCCGGTGTAGAGACATACAGTAGGCTACAGTATCCCGGTGTAGAGACATACAGTAGGCTACAGTATCCCGGTGTAGAGACATACAGTAGGCTAGAGTATCCCGGTGTAGAGACACACAGTAGGCTAGAGTATCCCAGTGGTGTAGAGACATACAGTAGGCTAGAGTATCCCGGTGTAGAGACACAGTAGGCTAGAGTATCTCAGTGTAGAGACATACAGTAGGCTACAGTATCCCGGTGTAGAGACATACAGTAGGCTAGAGTATCCTGGTGTAGAGACATACAGTAGGCTAGAGTATCCTGGTGTTGAGATATACAGTAGGCTAGAGTATCCCGGTGTTGAGACATACAGTAGGCTAAAGTATCCCGGTGTAGAGACATACAGTAGGCTAGAGTATCCTGGTGTAGAGACATACAGTAGGCTAGAGTATCCCGGTGTAGAGACATACAGTAGGCTAGAGTATCCCGGTGTAGAGACATACAGTAGGCTAGAGTATCCTGGTGTAGAGACACAGTAGGCTAGAGTATCCCGGTGGTGTAGAGACATACAGTAGGCTAGAGTATCCTGGTGTAGAGACATACAGTAGGCTAGAGTATCCCAGTGGTGTAGAGACATACAGTAGGCTAGAGTATCCCGGTGTAGAGACATACAGTAGGCTAGAGTATCCCGGTGTAGAGACATACAGTAGGCTAGAGTATCCCGGTGTAGAGACATACAGTAGGCTAGAGTATCCTGGTGTAGAGACATACAGTAGGCTAGAGTATCCCGGTGTAGAGACATACAGTAGGCTAGAGTATCCCGGTGTAGAGACATACAGTAGACTAGAGTATCCTGGTGTAGAGACATACAGTAGGCTAGAGTATCCCGGTGTAGAGACATACAGTAGGCTAGAGTATCCCGGTGTAGAGACATACAGTAGGCTAGAGTATCCCGGTGTAGAGACACAGTAGGCTACAGTATCCCGGTGTAGAGACATACAGTAGGCTAGAGTATCCCGGTGTAGAGACATACAGTAGGCTAGAGTATCCCGGTGTAGAGACATACAGTAGGCTAGAGTATCCCGGTGTAGAGACATACAGTAGGCTAGAGTATCCCGGTGTAGAGACATACAGTAGGCTAGAGTATCCCGGTGTAGAGACATACAGTAGGCTAGAGTATCCCGGTGTAGAGACATACAGTAGGCTAGAGTATCCCGGTGTAGAGACATACAGTAGGCTAGAGTATCCCGGTGTAGAGACACACAGTAGGCTAGAGTATCCCAGTGGTGTAGAGACATACAGTAGGCTAGAGTATCCCGGAGTAGAGACACAGTAGGCTAGAGTATCTCAGTGTAGAGACATACAGTAGGCTACAGTATCCCGGTGTAGAGACATACAGTAGGCTAGAGTATCCTGGTGTAGAGACATACAGTAGGCTAGAGTATCCTGGTGTTGAGATATACAGTAGGCTAGAGTATCCCGGTGTTGAGACATACAGTAGGCTACAGTATCCCGGTGTAGAGACATACAGTAGGCTAGAGTATCCTGGTGTAGAGACATACAGTAGGCTAGAGTATCCCGGTGTAGAGACATACAGTAGGCTAGAGTATCCCGGTGTAGAGACATACAGTAGGCTAGAGTATCCTGGTGTAGAGACACAGTAGGCTAGAGTATCCCGGTGGTGTAGAGACATACAGTAGGCTAGAGTATCCTGGTGTAGAGACATACAGTAGGCTAGAGTATCCCAGTGGTGTAGAGACATACAGTAGGCTAGAGTATCCCGGTGTAGAGACATACAGTAGGCTAGAGTATCCCGGTGTAGAGACATACAGTAGGCTAGAGTATCCCGGTGTAGAGACATACAGTAGGCTAGAGTATCCTGGTGTAGAGACATACAGTAGGCTAGAGTATCCCGGTGTAGAGACATACAGTAGGCTAGAGTATCCCGGTGTAGAGACATACAGTAGACTAGAGTATCCTGGTGTAGAGACATACAGTAGGCTAGAGTATCCCGGTGTAGAGACATACAGTAGGCTAGAGTATCCCGGTGTAGAGACATACAGTAGGCTAGAGTATCCCGGTGTAGAGACACAGTAGGCTACAGTATCCCGGTGTAGAGACATACAGTAGGCTAGAGTATCCCGGTGTAGAGACATACAGTAGGCTAGAGTATCCCGGTGTAGAGACATACAGTAGGCTAGAGTATCCCGGTGTAGAGACATACAGTAGGCTAGAGTATCCCGGTGTAGAGACATACAGTAGGCTAGAGTATCCCGGTGTAGAGACATACAGTAGGCTAGAGTATCCCGGTGTAGAGACATACAGTAGGCTAGAGTATCCCGGTGTAGAGACATACAGTAGGCTAGAGTATCCCGGTGTAGAGACATACAGTAGGCTAGAGTATCCCGGTGTAGAGACATACAGTAGGCTAGAGTATCCCGGTGTAGAGACATACAGTAGGCTAGAGTATCCCGGTGTAGAGACATACAGTAGGCTACAGTATCCCGGTGTAGAGACATACAGTAGGCTAGAGTATCCCAGTGTAGAGACATACAGTAGGCTAGAGTATCCCAGTGTTGAGACATACAGTAGGCTACAGTATCCCGGTGTAGAGACATACAGTAGGCTAGAGTATCCCGGTGTAGAGACATACAGTAGGCTAGAGTATCCCGGTGTAGAGACATACAGTAGGCTAGAGTATCCCGGTGTAGAGACATACAGTAGGCTACAGTATCCCGGTGTAGAGACATACAGTAGGCTACAGTATCCTGGTGTAGAGACATACAGTAGGCTAGAGTATCCCGGTGTAGAGACACACAGTAGGCTAGAGTATCCCGGTGGTGTAGAGACATACAGTAGGCTAGAGTATCCCGGTGTAGAGACATACAGTAGGCTAGAGTATCCCGGTGTAGAGACATACAGTAGGCTAGAGTATCCCGGTGTAGAGACATACAGTAGGCTAGAGTATCCCGGTGTAGAGACATACAGTAGGCTAGAGTATCCCGGTGTAGAGACATACAGTAGGCTAGAGTATCCCGGTGTAGAGACATACAGTAGGCTAGAGTATCCCGGTGTAGAGACATACAGTAGGCTAGAGTATCCCGGTGTAGAGACATACAGTAGGCTAGAGTATCCCGGTGTAGAGACACACAGTAGGCTAGAGTATCCCAGTGGTGTAGAGACATACAGTAGGCTAGAGTATCCCGGTGTAGAGACACAGTAGGCTAGAGTATCTCAGTGTAGAGACATACAGTAGGCTACAGTATCCCGGTGTAGAGACATACAGTAGGCTAGAGTATCCTGGTGTAGAGACATACAGTAGGCTAGAGTATCCTGGTGTTGAGATATACAGTAGGCTAGAGTATCCCGGTGTTGAGACATACAGTAGGCTACAGTATCCCGGTGTAGAGACATACAGTAGGCTAGAGTATCCTGGTGTAGAGACATACAGTAGGCTAGAGTATCCCGGTGTAGAGACATACAGTAGGCTAGAGTATCCCGGTGTAGAGACATACAGTAGGCTAGAGTATCCTGGTGTAGAGACATACAGTAGGCTAGAGTATCCCGGTGGTGTAGAGACATACAGTAGGCTAGAGTATCCTGGTGTAGAGACATACAGTAGGCTAGAGTATCCCAGTGGTGTAGAGACATACAGTAGGCTAGAGTATCCCGGTGTAGAGACATACAGTAGGCTAGAGTATCCCGGTGTAGAGACATACAGTAGGCTAGAGTATCCCGGTGTAGAGACATACAGTAGGCTAGAGTATCCTGGTGTAGAGACATACAGTAGGCTAGAGTATCCCGGTGTAGAGACATACAGTAGGCTAGAGTATCCCGGTGTAGAGACATACAGTAGACTAGAGTATCCTGGTGTAGAGACATACAGTAGGCTAGAGTATCCCGGTGTAGAGACATACAGTAGGCTAGAGTATCCCGGTGTAGAGACATACAGTAGGCTAGAGTATCCCGGTGTAGAGACACAGTAGGCTACAGTATCCCGGTGTAGAGACATACAGTAGGCTAGAGTATCCCGGTGTAGAGACATACAGTAGGCTAGAGTATCCCGGTGTAGAGACATACAGTAGGCTAGAGTATCCCGGTGTAGAGACATACAGTAGGCTAGAGTATCCCGGTGTAGAGACATACAGTAGGCTAGAGTATCCCGGTGTAGAGACATACAGTAGGCTAGAGTATCCCGGTGTAGAGACATACAGTAGGCTAGAGTATCCCGGTGTAGAGACATACAGTAGGCTAGAGTATCCCGGTGTAGAGACATACAGTAGGCTAGAGTATCCCGGTGTAGAGACATACAGTAGGCTAGAGTATCCCGGTGTAGAGACATACAGTAGGCTAGAGTATCCCGGTGTAGAGACATACAGTAGGCTACAGTATCCCGGTGTAGAGACATACAGTAGGCTAGAGTATCCCAGTGTAGAGACATACAGTAGGCTAGAGTATCCCAGTGTTGAGACATACAGTAGGCTACAGTATCCCGGTGTAGAGACATACAGTAGGCTAGAGTATCCCGGTGTAGAGACATACAGTAGGCTAGAGTATCCCGGTGTAGAGACATACAGTAGGCTAGAGTATCCCGGTGTAGAGACATACAGTAGGCTACAGTATCCCGGTGTAGAGACATACAGTAGGCTACAGTATCCTGGTGTAGAGACATACAGTAGGCTAGAGTATCCCGGTGTAGAGACACACAGTAGGCTAGAGTATCCCGGTGGTGTAGAGACATACAGTAGGCTAGAGTATCCCAGTGTAGAGACATACAGTAGGCTAGAGTATCCCGGTGTAGAGACACAGTAGGCTAGAGTATCTCAGTGTAGAGACATACAGTAGGCTACAGTATCCCGGTGTAGAGACATACAGTAGGCTAGAGTATCCTGGTGTAGAGACATACAGTAGGCTAGAGTATCCTGGTGTTGAGATATACAGTAGGCTAGAGTATCCCGGTGTTGAGACATACAGTAGGCCACAGTATCCCGGTGTAGAGACATACAGTAGGCTAGAGTATCCTGGTGTAGAGACATACAGTAGGCTAGAGTATCCCGGTGTAGAGACATACAGTAGGCTAGAGTATCCCGGTGTAGAGACATACAGTAGGCTAGAGTATCCTGGTGTAGAGACACAGTAGGCTAGAGTATCCCGGTGGTGTAGAGACATACAGTAGGCTAGAGTATCCTGGTGTAGAGACATACAGTAGGCTAGAGTATCCCAGTGGTGTAGAGACATACAGTAGGCTAGAGTATCCCGGTGTAGAGACATACAGTAGGCTAGAGTATCCCGGTGTAGAGACATACAGTAGGCTAGAGTATCCTGGTGTAGAGACATACAGTAGGCTAGAGTATCCTGGTGTAGAGACATACAGTAGGCTACAGTATCCTGGTGTTGAGACATACAGTAGGCTACAGTATCCTGGTGTAGAGACACAGTAGGCTACAGTATCCCGGTGTAGAGACACAGTAGGCTACAGTATCCTGGTGTTGAGACACAGTAGGCTAGAGTATCCCGGTGTTGAGACATACAGTAGGCTAGAGTATCCCGGTGTAGAGACATACAGTAGGCTACAGTATCCCGGTGTAGAGACACAGTAGGCTACAGTATCCTGGTGTAGAGACACAGTAGGCTAGAGTATCCCGGTGTTGAGACATACAGTAGGCTAGAGTATCCCGGTGTAGAGACATACAGTAGGCTACAGTATCCCGGTGTAGAGACACAGTAGGCTAGAGTATCCCGGTGTAGAGACATACAGTAGGCTAGAGTATCCCGGTGTAGAGACATACAGTAGGCTACAGTATCCCGGTGGTGTAGAGACATACAGTAGGCTAGAGTATCCCGGTGGTGTAGAGACATACAGTAGGCTAGAGTATCCCGGTGGTGTAGAGACATACAGTAGGCTAGAGTATCCCGGTGGTGTAGAGACATACAGTAGGCTACAGTATCCTGGTGTAGAGACATACAGTAGGCTACAGTATCCTGGTGTAGAGACATACAGTAGGCTAGAGTATCCCGGTGTAGAGACATACAGTAGGCTAGAGTATCCTGGTGTAGAAACATACAGTAGGCTACAGTATCCTGGTGTTGAGACATACAGTAGGCTAGAGTATCCCGGTGTAGAGACATACAGTAGGCTAGAGTATCCCGGTGTAGAGACATACAGTAGGCTAGAGTATCCCGGTGGTGTAGAGACATACAGTAGGCTAGAGTATCTCAGTGTAGAGACATACAGTAGGCTAGAGTATCCCGGTGGTGTAGAGACATACAGTAGGCTAGAGTATCCCGGTGTAGAGACACAGTAGGCTAGAGTATCCCGGTGGTGTAGAGACATACAGTAGGCTAGAGTATCCCAGTGTAGAGACATACAGTAGGCTAGAGTATCCCGGTGGTGTAGAGACATACAGTAGGCTAGAGTATCCCGGTGGTGTAGAGACATACAGTAGGCTACAGTATCCTAGTGTAGAGACATACAGTAGGCTACAGTATCCTAGTGTAGAGACATACAGTAGGCTACAGTATCCTGGTGTTGAGACATACAGTAGGCTACAGTATCCTGGTGTTGAGACATACAGTTGGCTACAGTATCCTGGTGTTGAGACATACAGTAGGCTACAGTATCCTGGTGTTGAGACATACAGTAGGCTACAGTATCCTGGTGTTGAGACATACAGTAGGCTACAGTATCCTGGTGTAGAGACATACAGTAGACTACAGTATCCTGGTGTAGAGACATACAGTAGACTACAGTATCCTGGTGTAGAGACATACAGTAGGCTACAGTATCCTGGTGTTGAGACATACAGTAGGCTACAGTATCCTGGTGTAGAGACATACAGTAGACTACAGTATCCTGGTGTAGAGACATACAGTAGACTACAGTATCCTGGTGTAGAGACATACAGTAGGCTACAGTATCCTGGTGTTGAGACATACAGTAGGGTACACTATCCTGGTGGCTTTTCACAGCTACAGTCACATTTTTTTATGTCCCCTTTGAAAATCACCTGTTTTTTCCCCCATATGGTCTCTAACCTTGACGACTAGGACAAAGAGAAGTAGTCCCTCCCGCATCATCACCCTAATGAGAGTTTGGGGGAGAAGCATTGCCTAAGGTGAGGGCCTCCTTTCTTTTACCAGCCTCCAAGGGAGGTGCTTCATTTCCCAATGTGCTTTAAATGAAATAAATTAATGAGCTGGGCTAGCTGGGCTATTCGACCTGGGAAAAGCTTCATGTAAGTTTGAGAGAAGTCACCCTGGCTTGCAGTCACCCTCCTCAAACTAAACATGCACACTGAATATCAATTATACATGCATGTATGTAAATGCAAGCTCAATGATGGGGAAAATACATAAACTTTGACTTCTTCACATTCCGTCACCCCTCCTCCTCGTTCCGTCACCCCCTCCTCCTCGTTCCGTCACCCCCTCCTCCTCGTTCCGTCACCCCCTCCTCCTCGTTCCGTCACCCCCTCCTCCTCGTTCCGTCACCCCCCTCCTCCACATTCCGTCACCCCCCTCCTCCACATTCCGTCACCCCCTCCTCCACATTCCGTCACCCCCTCCTCCACATTCCGTCACCCCCTCCTCCACATTCCGTCACCCCCTCCTCCACATTCCGTCACCCCCTCCTCCATATTCCGTCACCCCCTCCTCCATATTCCGTCACCCCCTCCTCCATATTCCGTCACCCCCTCCTCATTTTCTTACCCTCTCCTCATTCTCTGTTTCCCTTTCCAGGCTGCCTAGATCCATAGGTGTCCCTGAGAAAGTGCTGACTTAAGACAAAATGCTAAATCAATGGAGATGGAAGAATAGAAAACAACACAATGGCCACCTGCTCCATATACTGTATAAATGTAAATACATTTGTCTGATGACTTGTAAACATTCGGCTTGACTTCCATTTATATCGGTCAGAAAGGCCTGTCAACTTCAAACCCCTCCTATTTCTGTAGATAGTTCATAATACGATAACAGTATTATGACATAACTGTGTGGGAGATACTCGGCTCTATTGAAACTCCAGAGCTCTGCCTTTACCAGGTCACTCAGGTGTATGGAAAAGGAATTCAGGTTAGCAATTGGGACCTTACAGTTAGTTGTGTGTTGAGTGTTTTGGCAGAGGGCGAGATATAGAAGGATAAGGAAGTGTTAATCCCATTGTACAAGGAGATACAGTGCCAGTATAAAGTGAGACATATGACATGAAGAATGAGAAATACAACATAGATTAGCAGCATAGAAACCATTGTGAGTTCATCACAAACTCTACAACTTTCACTTCAAGTTTGACACATGATAAAAAAACATTTTTTTAACCAATGTTTAGAAACAGTATAATCTTTTCAGATTATATCATAAAAAGGACTGGTGGAGTTGTCACACATGCAGCTAACAAAAATATATGGAAATATCGGCTCTATCCAAAATTACAACTAACTAATTGCAGCATTACCGCAAAAAATGGAAGAGGCAAGTAGAAGGAGGAGAAAGTAAGGAACTTGTCTGTCGGCCGTGTATTAAAGGCCAAAATTGGTTAAAGAAAATGGTGATAAATAAAAAAAAGTATACCAGTTTGATTTAAGGACAAAAAAATGGACAGCTGTGCCATACAGATTGCATAATACACTGCTCAAAAAATAAAGGGAACACTTAAACAACACAATGTAACTCCAAGTCAATCACACTTCTGTGAAATCAAACTGTCCACTTAGGAAGCAACACTGATTGACAATAAATTTCACATGCTGTTGTGCAAATGGAATAGACAAAAGGTGGAAATTATAGGCAATTAGCAAGGCACCCCCAATAAAGGAGTGGTTCTGCAGGTGGTGATCACAGACCACTTCTCAGTTCCTATGCTTCCTGGCTGATGTTTTGGTCACTTTTGAATGCTGGCAGTGCTTTCACTCTAGTGGTAGCATGAGACGGAGTCTACAACCCACACAAGTGGCTCAGGTAGTGCAGCTCATCCAGGATGGCACATCAATGCGAGCTGTGGCAAGAAGGTTTGCTGTGTCTGTCAGCGTAGTGTCCAGAGCATGGAGGCACTACCAGGAGACAGGCCAGTACATCAGGAGACGTGGAGGAGGCCGTAGGAGGGCACAACCCAGCAGCAGGACCGCTACCTCCGCCTTTGTGCAAGAAGGAGCACTGCCAGAGCCCTGCAAAATGACCTCCAGCAGGCCACTGATGTACTGGCCTGTCTCCTGGTAGCGCCTCCATGCTCTGGACACTACGCTGACAGACACAGCAAACCTTCTTGCAACAGCTCACATTGATGTGCCATCCTGGATGAGCTGCACTACCTGAGCCACTTGTGTGGGTTGTAGACTCCGTCTCATGCTACCACTAGAGTGAAAGCACCGCCAGCATTCAAAAGTGACCAAAACATCAGCCAGGAGGCATAGGAACTGAGAAGTGGTCTGTGGTCACCACCTGCAGAACCACTCCTTTATTGGGGGTGTCTTGCTAATTGCCTATAATTTCCACCTTTTGCCTATTCCATTTGCACAACAGCATGTGAAATTTATTGTCAATCAGTGTTGCTTCCTAAGTGGACAGTTTGATTTCACAGAAGTGTGATTGACTTGGAGTTACATTGTGTTGTTTAAGTGTTCCCTTTATTTTTTTGAGCAGTGTAGTTGGGAAGAGATTTTTGAATAACCGATGCCATGGCACATGGTTTATGAACTGACACACAAAACAACGGCGAATTCAAAATTGAGTTTTTCAATTTAAATTATACAAAAATCTTGCAACCAAGAGAATGTTATATATATGGAGGCAACAACCATCCCAGCTCTGCAGATTTTGCTGCGAAGAGACAGAATCATTAGATCATTTGTTTTGGTACTGTCCATATCTAGCTTGTTTTTGGTCGCAGGTTCAGGAATGGCTGAAGAATTTACCTTGAGCTAACTCTGCAAATAGCACTACTGAGTGATTTAAAAAGTCATAGTCAATCGATCAATTATATAACAATACTATTAGCAAAAATCTTTAATTTACAATCTGTAGAAACTTTGAGAATAGAAAGGTTCAGAACTTTTGTGAAACACAACAGCACAGTAGAAAAAATATATGGGAAATTGAAATCAAAACTGGATGGTCTTCAGAGATAGATTGGAGGGGTTGAGGGATTGGACTAAAAACAAACCTAAGATAACTAATGTAAAATATACTGTGTCTGTAAAATATATATATAGTATGTATAAGCTGGAAATAGAAGCCTAAGTGTTGTTGTCCATTAGTTACTCCAATTAGGGGAGGGTTGTTAGGGTTAGGGGAAAATAATAAATACATACATACATATCTATATATATATATATATATATATATATACACACACACACACACACAATAATAGTGGTAAACCTCTAACAGCATGCATCCTGGGTGAGAATGGAATGATACTTTTTGAAGAGATAAGGAAAGGACAAAACAGACATGCAAGAGATGAGTGTGCAGATCAGGTGTGGTATCAACGGCGACTTGGGGGCCATCTTACCAGCAAGGCAGTCCTTGAGTGACAGAAGGATTAACAGTTCCCATGGCAACAACATCTTCAATTTCCAAGGTCAAAGATTTTCTTTTCTCCCATCCAATTGCCAGTGAGAGTAGAATATTTCCTGTGTAAACTCTGCTCCTTTTAGCTGTGGAAGGAGAAAAGAGGAAATGGGCAATGCGGCAACAATCCTTTTGCAATATACACTGAGCCTGTTGAAAAACGGAACTGGAACTTGAGGAAAATCAGTGAGCCATTAACAATTCATTCATCTAATAAGCAGAGCCAAGACCCTGTGCCTGAGGGGCAGCTAGCAGCTGATCCATGGGAGCTGATATTTGGTGTATACATTCTGCTGCTACAATATCTCCCAGGAGCACAAGTCAAGGGAGCGAGAAAAAAGATTCAAGGCTTACAGCAGCAACCGATGAGCAGCACAGCCCCCCTGCCAAAGGCAATGTTTAGATTTCTCTCAAACTATTGTTGGTTCAACACATTTACACTGAAAATAATGTGAAGCATATACAGATCTGCATGCATTTCTCTCCCCATATATCAGTGAAAAGGATGTGCCGGGGAGGCGTTCGATGTGAGACTTTTAAAGGGCAGGGAATAAGACAGCAAGGTGAGACATATTCAAGTAAACTGCCCTCTATTGAGAGAACTAGAGAGAGAAATCCACATAGTGGAAAGGCATTCAATCCACTTCAAAACAGAGCAGACACAGACAGAGACGATATCCTCTATGAATCATGAGGGAACTGTTACTGCTGTGAATTCTAAAAGCAAAGTCTTGCTACTATACACACTACATTTACAGGCTCTGATCAGCAGTTCCAGACAGAGGGTCAGGTATCAATAACAAAAGTCATTATATTGTGCCGGTATCAGGTATTTATTTACCGGAGTATTAATAGGCCTAATGGGAGATGTTTGAATGGGAGACGTTTGAATGAATATTGTTATTGTAATATTGAGATTGAGTTTATTTTTATAGGACCGGTGCACATTAATTAACATTTCAGTAAAATTGCCGGTTTTAGCCAGCCGGCTAATTTTCAATCGCAGTCCCTGGGCAGGTTATTAAAAACAATTACAATAACAATAACAATGCAGACAAACAATGAGCAGTGAGCACATGCAGAGCAACATAGGACAAGCAACACGCAGCATGCAGACAGAGCAACATAACACATAAAGCAACAAAACACATAAAATAAACACTTTGTTTCCACACCTCAAACGCTACAGACAACATGGAGAGCTGCAATACACAGCTAGGTTCACAAATCTGATTGGCCCTTGGCCATGTCTTTATGTTTTTTGTGAAGATGTGATAGGTGGTGCAGTTGTGTGTGTCTGATGGCAGTGTGAGATGGGAAGCTCTCACAGAGAAAGAAGATTGCCTGCTTTTCCTTAAGGGAACTATACAGTCACCTCTCACGGCAGACCTTGTGGATCTGATACCATGGGTTTGGATTTTCTGTTTAACAAAAGTACTAAGTGGAGGGGGAGGCAGGCCATTTAGGATCTTGAATACAAGACATTCGTCAGTGTATTGCACAAGATTTTCCCAACTTAGAAGCTCGTGGTTTCTGAAGATGTAACAGTGTTGATGGCTATTGGGCTTTCTATCAAGCACGTTGAGAGCCTGTTAGTAGACAGACTGAACGGGTTTTAATTTTGTACAGCAAGCTTAGGCCCAACTAGTCAAGCAATATGTTAAGCGGGGGAGTATCATAGCATTGAATCAGAAATTAGCTAGGTTGAACTTGGTTATTTTAGTTAGATATTACTGGACTGTTGGAGCTAGTAGCACAAGCATTTCGCTACACCCGCAATAACATTTGCTAAATATGTTAATGCAACCAATAAAATGTGATTTGGTGCAGTACATTTCCGAAATAATATATAATACACTGCTCAAAAAAATAAAGGGAACACTTAAACAACACAATGTAACTCCAAGTCAATCACATTTCTGTGAAATCAAACTGTCCACTTAGGAAGCAACACTGATTGACAATACATTTCACATGCTGTTGTGCAAATGGAATAGACAACAGGTGGAAATTATAGGCAATTAGCAAGACACCCCCAATAAAGGAGTGGTTCTGCAGGTGGTGACCACAGACCACTTCTCAGTTCCTATGCTTCCTGGCTGATGTTTTGGTCACTTTTGAATGCTGGCGGTGCTTTCACTCTAGTGGTAGCATGAGACGGAGTCTACAACCCACACAAGTGGCTCAGGTAGTGCAGCTCATCCAGGATGGCACATCAATGCGAGCTGTGGCAAGAAGGTTTGCTGTGTCTGTCAGCGTAGTGTCCAGAGCATGGAGGCGCTACCAGGAGACAGGCCAGTACATCAGGAGACGTGGAGGAGGCCGTAGGAGGGCAACAACCCAGCAGCAGGACCGCTACCTCCGCCTTTGTGCAAGTAGGATCAGGAGGAGCACTGCCAGAGCCCTGCAAAATGACCTCCAGCAGGCCACAAATGTGCATGTGTCTGCTCAAACGGTCAGATACAGACTCCATGAGGGTGATATGAGGGCCCGACGTCCACAGGTGGGGGTTGTGCTTACATCCCAACACCGTGCAGGACGTTTGGCATTTGCCAGAGAACACCAAGATTGGCAAATTCGCCACTGGCGCCCTGTGCTCTTCACAGATGAAACCAGGTTCACACTGAGCACGTGACAGACGTGACAGAGTCTGGAGACGCCGTGGAGAACGTTCTGCTGCCTGCAACATCCTCCAGCATGACCGGTTTGGCGGTGGGTCAGTCATGGTGTGGGGTGGCATTTCTTTGGGGGGCCGCACAGCCCTCCATGTGCTCGCCAGAGGTAGCCTGACTGCCATTAGGTACCGAGATGAGATCCTCAGACCCCATATGCTGGTGCGGTTGGCCCTGGGTTCCTCCTAATGCAAGACAATGCTAGACCTCATGTGGCTGGAGTGTGTCAGCAGTTCCTGCAAGAGGAAGGCATTGATGCTATGGACTGGCCCGCCCGTTCCCCAGACCTGAATCCAATTGAGCACATCTGGGACATCATGTCTCGCTCCATCCACCAAAGCCACGTTGCACCACAGACTGTCCAGGAGTTGGCGGATGCTTTAGTCAAGGTCTGGGAGGAGATCCCTCAGGAGACCATCCGCCACCTCATCAGGAGCATGCCCAGGCGTTGTAGGGAGGTCATACAGGCACGTGGAGGCCACACACACTACTGAGCCTCATTTTGACTTGTTTTAAGGACATTACATCAAAGTTGGATCAGCCTGTAGTGTGGTTTTCCACTTTAATTTTGAGTGTGACTCCAAATCCAGACCTCCATGGGTTGATATATTTGATTTCCATTGATAATGTTTGTGTGATTTTGTTGTCAGCACATTCAACTATGTAAAGAAAAAAGTATTTAATAAGAATATTTCATTCATTCAGATCTAGATCTAGGATGTGTTATTTTAGTGTTCCCTTTATTTTTTTGAGCAGTGTATAATCAAATCATTTTATTTGTGACGTGCGCCGAATACAACAGGTATACCTTACCGTTAAATGCTTACTTACAAGACCATTGTTACAAGTACAGAAATCATCACCATATGATGCAAAACGCAGCGTCATATGATGCAAAATGCATCATACGGGTCGGATTTTTGTATTTTGAAAGTTACATTATCTTGAAAACTTGATTGCTGACAAGAAAAACATTTTGGGACTATGTCAATAATGGACTAACAAAACAAATACCAAACTATTGTTTTGGGTGGAGTTTTCCTTTGAACAACAACGCAAAGTTGAAAATAAGTAGGAAAAATGTTCTAAATAAACTCTATAAAACACTATACAAAAACAATAACAAGACTATATACAAGCGGTACCGAGTCAAAGATCAGGGGTATGGATTAGTCAAGGTAATTGAGGTAATATGGACATGTAGATAAGGGTAAAGTGCCTAGGCATACAGTAGATTATAAACAAAAAGTAGCGGCAGCATATGTGAAGAGTGTGAAGGAATGCGAATGTACACTATATATTCAAAAATGTGGGCACCCCTTCAAATTAGTGGATTTGGCCATTTCAGCCACACCCATTGCTGACAGGTGTATAAAATCAAGCACACAGCCATGCAATCTCCATAGACAAACATTGGCAGTAGAATGGCCTTACTGAAGAGCTCAGTGACTTTGAACGTGGCACCGTCATAGGATGACACCTTTCCAACAAGTCAGTTTGTAAAATTTCTGCCCTGCTAGAGCTGCCCTGGTCAACTGTAAGTGCTGTTATTGTGAAGTGGAAACGTCTAGGAGCAACAACGCGAAGTGGTAGGCCACACAAGCTCACAGAACAGGACCGCCGAGTGCTAAAGCGTATTACGCATAACAATCGACTGTCCTCGGTTGCAACACTCACTATCGAGTTCCAAACTGCTTCCGGAAGCAACGTCAGCACAATACATGTTAAATTGGGAGCTTCAAGAAATGGGTTTCTATGGCCGAGAAGGCGCACACAAGCCTAAGATCACCATGTGCAATGCCAAGCGTCGGCTGGAGTGGTGTAAAGCTCACCGCCATTGGACTCTGGGGCAGTGGAAACGTGTCCTCTGGAGTGATGAATCACGCTTTACCATCTGGCAGTCTGACAGACAAATATTGGTTTGGCGTATGCCAGGAGAACGCTACCTGCCCCAATGTATAGTGCCAACTGTAAAGTTTGGTGGAGGAGGAATAATGGTCTGTGGCTGGTTTTCATGGTTCGGGCTAGGCCCCTTAGTTTCAGTGAAGGGAAATCTTAACGCTACAGCATACAATGACATTCTAGATGATTCTGTGCTTCCAACTTTGTGGGAAGGCCCCTTCCTTTTTCATCATGACAATGCCCCTGTGCAAAAAGCAAGGGCCATACAGAAATGGTTTGTCAAGATCGGTGTGAAAGAACATGACTGGCCTGCACAGAGCCCTGACCTCAACCCCATCGAACACCTTTGGGATGAATTGGAACGCCGACTGCGAGCCAGGCCTAATCGCCTAACATCAGTGCCGACCTCACTGAAACTCTTGTGGCTGAATAGAAGCAAGTCCCTGCAGTAATTTTCCAACATCTAGTGGATAACCTTCCAAGAAGAGTGTAGGCTGTTGTAACAGCAAAGGGGGACCAACTCCATATTAATGCCCATGATTTTGGAATGAGATGTTCGACGAGCAGGTGTATACATACTTTTGGTCATGTAGTGTGTGTGTGTGTGTGTGTGGGGTCAATATGCATGTGTGTTTTGTGTGTGTGTGTGTGTTGGAGTGTCAGTGTAGTATGTGTGAATGTGCAGTTAGATTCCAGTGCGTGTACATTGAGCCTGTGCAAAAAAATTATATGAATAGTAATAAAATAAGGTGGTCAATGCAAATAGTCCAGATGGCCATTTGACAAACTGTTCAGCAGTCTTATGGCTTGGGGGTAGAAGCTGTTAAGGAGCCTTTGCTCCCAGACTTGGCGCTCCGGTACTGCTTGCCATGCGGTAGCAAAGAGAAAAGTCTATGACTTGGGTGGTTAGAGTCTGACAATTTTTAGGGCCATCCACTGACACCACCTGGTATAGAGGTGATGGATGGAAGGAAGCTCGGCCCCAGTGACGTACTGGGCCGTACGTACTACCCTTTGTAGCGCCTTGCGGTCGGATGCTGAGCAGTTGCCATACCAGGCAGTGATGCAATCCATCAGGATGCTCTCGATATTGCAGCTGTAGAACCTTTTGAGGATCTGAGGTCCCATGTCAAATCTTTTCAGCCTCCTGAGGAGGAATAGGCATTGTCGAGCCCACTTCACAACGCTGTTGTGTGTTTGGACCATGATAGGTCCTTAGTGATGTGGACACCAAGGAACTTGTAGCACTCAACCCGCTCAACTACAGCCCTGTTGATGTGAATGGGGGCGTGCTCTGCCCTCCTTTTCCTGTAATTCACTATCAGCTTCTTTGTCTTGCTCATGTTGAGCAGATCTCAGAAGGGATGAGAAGAGAGATTAAATTAGATGAGATTTATTAGGTTCTTTATCTTCTATTCAGAGGGACTTTTCAGCCATCTCCATTGATTTGGTTTCCATTGTTTAACCTCCTGCTTTTTTGTTTGTAATTCTGCCCACAGTCTTGCCATTGGTCTCAATCAACTATGGAGGAATACTTTAAGTCAATAACAGGACATTTGGTTGATGATGACTTCCCTTAGAGATACAGGGATCATGTATCTGTCTCATGTAGGAAAAACAGACTCTGAAACAGTATACATCAAACAATAGAAAGAACTCACATTTGATCCATTTGAACTAAATGTACTGACGTTCCCCTCTATCCATTGCAATGCCATCAGTCTGCAATACCATCAATCTCCAGTCTTTGGTGGGAGTATATGTACAATTTTATGTTATATTAAGATTGTATGAAATGTTTAACTTTGAACCTGCCAGGAATATTTTCCAGCCAACTACCCAAAATGCCTATTTGTAATCAATCAATTATGCATGCCAGTTAGTGGTGAGTCATTCACAATTAATGTGATCTAAATTCAGACAAGCTTGCCAAAAACTGTCTGAGTGAGATAAGGTGCAACAAATTCACTGACAGTAGTGATGTACATTGGCCAAGAGGGGTCACTCTTCCTTTTGTTCCAAGTATATCCTACTGTAATGATGTAGAGTCAGGGCCTTAAATACTGTTTCATGACTAAATCCCTGATCATAATATTTTGGCCATCCAATCATCCCTCAGTTTAGAACGGGCTGGAATGACTCCTTACATTTTCCAACTCCAAGAACTGCTGCATCAAGTAGTGATCATTCTGGTGCTCTTTTCTCTGCATCACCCAGACAGGTGGTGCACATGTTAATGGATGAGTTGATTTAAACCCAAACACACAGTAAAGCACTTTAGGATCCAGCCAAACGTGTTACTGTACATGGATATGAATTGTATAGTAGAGGAGTAGTGGCATTAAATCTAGCCATTCCTATTGTGACTAGGCTCACTGAGGAATTATAGCTATTTATGGGATTGTGAGGGAAGGTGAACCATTGCAGCCCATTGCTGATGTTGTCTAACAAGGCCCTGAAGCCTAAAGTCATTAGTGTCCCTGCTCTGCCAGATGATCGATGCTAATTTATGTTCGCTCTAGTCAGCTGTCCAGTTTCATTTTCAAGCTGATCAACTTTCTTTTGTCTCCTCACTGTAGCACGTCCTCTCCCCCTGGCGCTCAAAGTCAAACTCATGGAACTGTATGCATTTGCCTCATGGATCGCTGCTATGATTATGCTCAGCGTCAAGATGCAGAGACTAGAGTCCCGTAAGCATAATGTACGACAGAGAGCTGGCGCTGTTCCTCTGTCAGATAGCACAGCTCTGTTTTAATGATGCTTAGGTCCTGTGAATCTTTGGGGAGGATGTGTTTCTTGGTCACAGTCCAAAAATAAAAAAGATTTTGCTCATGAACCCCATGATTAATTTATATACAACTGTAATAATTATTGTGCCCAGCGGAAGGTGGTCGCAGGTGTTGGAAATACCAAGTGGGATGAATCCGAGTTAATGGTGCCTGCAAGGGAAACTATCTGTCAGGGATAATCCCTAATAACACTGTGGCATAGATAATGAGCCTCTTCTCCCTCAATGGCCTCCGAGATTAAGATAGCTAGCTGGAAAGAAATGATTCAATGAGGTATGGGTATCGACACGGCTGGATTCTAGTCTGATGCATTGGCTGGTTTAATGTTCATTACTGATGAGCAGCATCCCCTAGTGGGATATGTAAACTAGGTGGAACTGAGAGGAGGATGCAGTTGAACTCTGGTGAGCAGTGTTCCACTTCATTAGTTCCTGAGTACTGAGATAAACACGTGACCACTGAAAATGTACATCAGCAGCCTAGCCAGAGGTAATTAAGTCATGTTTTTTGACCGTACCCCTTTTAGTAAGACCAGTATACAGAATCACACACCCTGGGTTTCAAAAGCCTCATTTTGTTAGGGTTAATCATGGCATAGAGCATCTGGACCAGGCTGGACCACACCATTTCTCTGTGAAATTGCAACATCAAGGAGGGGAGAGGAAGGGGGAAAGGGAGCCTAAGAATCTACAGTGTTGCAATGGACAGACCTTAATTATTGGAAAGAAATATTATACCGGTGGTACAGACTGAATTAAATCTTGTCCACCCACTTCCATTTATATCCTAATCATATCATAGCTCACCTTTCCAAAACATTCCTGTAATCCCCTTGATCTCAGGTTACTGTCGACCCATATCCAGGCATGGGGGAGGGGGAGCTAGGCAGCACTATCGTGGCTAGATGTCAATCAACATCCATCGGCTAATGGGTGAACATGTTGCTAGCTAGAGGAGAGGAGAATATTGACGAGTAAAATCTACTTACATCCCATCTTGTTTTTAGTATTCACAGGAACACTACAGTGAGTTCACAGAGTCAACAGGCAACGAAGAGTGAAGGACGGAGTGAAGATAGCTCTAAAGAGAAATCGTTTATATAAATAGATGGATCTCAAATTAACCCACAGATTCATCTTTACACTCTGAACTTACAGTATACAGTAACCCAGTAATTCACTCATATGCTTAAATCACTATCCAATAAAAACAAATAAAACAATACTTTTATGGGTTATGAAAAGCTGCGGCGCAAAATGGTAAGTAAATAATGATCCTGTTATTAGAAAAATGGTTGTTGTCATGGAGGTGAAGAGAGCTTCTCCCGACAGTGTGGTATAAGAGGAAGAACATAGTAAGATTCTGACACGGTGATAAGACGATAAGTGCCATCACCAATAATGTAACTAACACAGATCAGCACCATGGACAGCGCCAGTTGCTGTATGTTGAAAATTCACAGCCCAGAATTGCTAAATATAAAGTGGGTATAAACGCGCAAACATGCACGCCCACACACTGTACAGTAGACACATCACATAGAAAAATGGGATTACAGTAGCCACAGCTACTGTACCTGAAAAAACACCCAAAGTCGCACTCATTTACACTAAGCAATAAATCACCAGCTCCACTGACAACCATGTTTCCCACTGATTGAGTACTCGCAGAGTAACTGGAGAGAGCTCTATACTTACCCAGGAGCTGAGACACAATCAGCCTCTTCCTTTGGTGTGTGAGAGAGAGAGAGAGAGAGAGAGAGAGAGAGAGAGAGAGAGAGAGAGAGAGAGAGAGAGACACTGTGCCTTGCTGCTGCTATCAGTCTGTAACACAGTGTACAGCCCTGATCACAGGGAACATTCCTTCTTCAAGGCTCTGCACAATTATGGCACCAGTGACGGCAGCAGTCCACCACGGCAGGATTCAAGGATTGTCCTTGAATTCCTGAAGAAAAAGGATGACTGGATGTCAAACAGTGATAAAGATGTAAAAGAAAAATACTACAAGTTTGACCCATCTGATCGACCCCAGATCATAGTTTGTTTGACAGAGTTTCTGTATTTTGCCTGGAAATATGCATTATTGCCTCAAGACTTGGTAAGAATAAAATAATAATAAACTTGGTAAGAATATACAGCGCTAAATATTAATAAGTTAAATACTGGCCAATAAATTCACTGCTTTTAACTTTTCTATAATGTTGTGTCGTGGTATAACGCTATAATTTTTTTTGTAAAAGTGGTAGCTACCTCATAGGGTATCACCATTTCTAAGAGGCATTGGTGTGATACACACACACACCAATCACAATGACCTGAATTCCTGTGCTTGCAATACAGAGGCCATTTACTCATTGTAATTTGGTTTCCAGCATGACAGACACCAGCAAAGCTAACACAAAAAGACAGATCGTTTCTGCAGGTGGATAGAGCCCCGCTTGCAGCGGCCTTAATAAAAAGCACTCTGCATACTCTACAGCGCAACATCAGAAAAAAGGCAGAGAAGCAAACTACTAGCAATTTCACAACAAGTGTCTTAGAAAGGATCACTGAGCAAGTTGCTGTTGAAATGGCTAAATGTAATCCAACTGGTGAGAATTCATATTATTTAAGAGCTGTATTTCATACAACACTAGTGTCCGTGTTTGTTTGCTAGTCAAGTTCATATTCAGTGAAAAGAACCAAGACTCAATAATAATAAGAAAAGATAACTTAAGACAACTTTTACTACTTAATCATTATGATGAACGGTTGTTCTCCAGAGAGAGAATTATATTTCTAACAGGAAAAAGCCCAATAAATATAAGCAGCAGCAGTGATATTCAACATCTCATTCTACCTGAATGGCTGTGTCCAATAGGAGAGTAATGAGGGGAACAACATAAGGCAATTCTTTATTACTGATTACTATGCATAATCCTGCCACTCTCTTGTTCCAATAGTGAATGGATATGGTATGCTGTTCCCAGTTGGGTGCAATATAACACCACCCTTAACCAATCATATACTGTATATATATTTCGCTCCCCGTTGAGCTAAGAGGAGTGTTGGAGTGTAGTGTTATGCTTCTCTAGACTAATGGCTTTTCTATTTTAAGGGTTGACAGCGCAAGTCAAATGCAGGTAATCGGGTTCATGCCATTGTTTCCAGTGAGTTGCTTACGACACACACCATTTTTCACAGCTTGTTTTCTTGCACGTTGTAGCCTACTGCATCTTACTCAATGACTCAAGTTAGGTGATAATGAGCACACATAGGCATATCTTTAGCACAATGAAAAGTTTCAAGGAGAGTAGATTGATTCCTAGATTGAACTTTTAGTCTTGACACTTTCTCATCAACAGCTACGGTTTACATTGTAGTCATTTAGCAGACGCTGTTATCCAGAGCGACTTACAGGAGCAATTAGGGTTAAGTGCTTTGCTCAAGGGCACATCAACAGATTTTTCACCTAGCTGGTTAAGGGATTTGAAGCAGCGACCTTTTGGTTACCGGCCCGACGCTCTAAACCGCTAGGCTACCTGCCGCCCATATAATATAAAAAAATTACCTGGTGAATTGCTGCTAGTCTTTGTGATCTGTGCTGGTTTTACAGTATGTTAACGATGTGAAATGGAACACAGCCTTGTCTCAGTAGCAGATTGTATAATAGCAAACCAGACAGATAAACTCAGATATCCATCTATTCAGACATGTCCTCATCATATCCAACATCTTATTCTATTCTTTATCAAAAATCCTCACCCTGAGCACAGGGTTTTTCCTATATTTTCCAAAATCCTCAGCCATTGTATATAAGGTGTTAACATTTGAAGCCTCTCTTTCAGCATTCCAAAAAATGTCTCTAGTTCCACCCCTTCCTTACATGCTCAGGTATCCAGCAGCAGGCTTTTGGAAATGACACTAAGTGCCCAAAGCAAGGGAGTCACATTACTACAGCCCAGGAGATTATGAATGATAGGGAAACTCTTTTTACATTCATTACAGGCGCCTCATGAATAATTCATTGAATCAAATTACAGGCCCCGAAATATTCAACGGTGTTGTATCAGCCCTTTCCTCTCCAATTGATCACTTCTTATACAAGTGATGTATTTGCCGGCAAGGGAGCTGCAGCCCCATTCACCAGCTAACCAGATAGGAAATAGCTCTTACAGTAGGGCGAAGGGACATTAGGAGCAATTCCAAACTGATATGAAAAGGTGAAGTCAAGATCAAGAGAAACCTAACAGCAATGCTCATCTATGTCGGTGGAACCATTTTATTCGTTTTGTCAGGTGAAATATATGTTTCTGTAAATAATACTTTGCCCTGAGTCAAATAATACACCCCTTTGAGAATATCTGCTGAGAAAAAAAAAAAAATTCAAATCACAAACTGCTGATACGCATCATCACCCTATATCATCAGAGCTGCAACAGAGTTCTGTCAACACAGCCTGGCTGTGGGTCCCACCGGGGAATGGCAGCTGTCATTCACCTGCACAATGTGGGAGACAGCACTGGTATTTCAGAGAAAGGAAAGGGAGTTCATCATCTCTGCTAGGTCACTGAGTGATTAATTCTGCTAAAGATTAGGCCTGAACTGTGACCGCTCTCCTTGACACGGGCTATGACAGAGTATACAGACCCAACAAAACAGGTCAATGCCACTCTGATTATTCCCCCTATATCCATAAGAATAGAAGAGATGGTAAAGTAGAAGGTGGAATCTGAGGTTGGCAGTGAAGGACATCAAACAGAAAAGCAGCTTGAGATGAAGAGACCACACAACAGAGTTATAATATAAAAAAACGTATGGCATTTTGTTGCATCTGCCAGATTCCAAAGGGTGCGATCTGTGATAGAGCTCCTAAGAACAGCCTTGCTGTGGAGAAGTGTCCCTCATTTCACAGTCTTTGCAGTCCCTGTAAAAACTTGAAGATACGATTTCATTGGAATTAAAAAGGCATCGGAAACAAGTGGCGATTTTAGCATGTAAATCTTGGTGGGGCAAACTCCACCCCTCAAAAATGTTGACGCATGCCAGCAAAGCCACACCACTAAACAATACATTAATTGCACTATAACGGTGACAAACGGTGCCCACAAACTGTTAAGGCCTATATAAAGATGTCCCAACAGCAGAGCTTTCTTTCCAGCACCACAAAGCCTTGTCTGGCAGCGAAACAGTTAACACAGCCTCATTTACTGCCTTTTTAAAAAACATAGCTGATATGGTTTCTACTGACAATTGAGATGTACAAACTATGGCATAAGGGAACGATGAGCGGATAAGAGGCAATCCGTAATTTAGATTAAGACATTAATGAGTGAGCTAAAACAGATGTAATCAATATAACTATTTGTTCAGCACTTTTGAAATGTACAGCAACAGAATTCAGAACATGGACCATTCGTACAGTATTCTCCCTGTACACTAAGTCAGAACCATAGGATAAATAAAGGGGGCATAGAAGCAGGCAATGAAAGCTCTTACAATATTCGATGATGACATCGGCAACACCAAGTCAGAACAGTAGGCTAAGTTATGAGGGGGGAAAGGTACCAAATTATTTGGGTAAGGCACATGTGCTACTAACAGCTTACTACACAACATACACTTAGTATTACTTTCTTAGCTACAGTATACATATCTCCCTGGCATATATCATTTACGCAGCAGGATACAAGACATTATTTGGACTCACCATTGTGCTGTGGCGCGGCGGTCCTTCTTGTGGGCAAATTTTGTCATAAAACTTTGTCATCAAAGTCTGGCATTCTCTGGATTTATGGTGCTTTCAAGACAACTGGGAACTCTGAAAACAACATGGTCGAATCATGAAGTCAGTGATCTTCAGTTCGGAGCTCTAAAAATAGGACCAATGTCCCGACTTGGAATTCCGAGTTGGATGAAAGTTCAAAATGTATTTTCCCAGTCGGAGCTCTTTATTTTTGAGTTCCAAGTTCTCTTGAACTCACTGACGTTTGAGATTTCCTAGTTATTTTCAACGCGGCAGAAGTCATGCTGGATTGACAGCATGGCCAATGTATTCAACTTTTTCTGGCCCATGATGTTACGTGTGAATGTTTATCCTTTTAAGGAAAAGAGACTCTTAAACTCAGACTTGGATGACACACCCTCTCCACCGAATGGCAGGCAGGGGAAGCAAAATAATGATTGATTTGCAACGCTTTGAGTTAGCCACTGATTCCTTTCAAACCACTCATTGTTGAATTTGCTATTTCCAACTTGTTGTCCAATGGCCGATGAGCACCGATACGTTTTATAATTTCTCTTCATATGACAAGGATTTGCCAGTAGATTGTCAACTTGATTCATGATGATTTTGAAAGTATGATGTTCAGTCCAATCAAAGATACGATAGATATAATGTGATGTAATGTAATTTTATCTGTGGCCAATGACCTTGAGCCTTGGATGGGCACTTCTAATGTAAATCTATGGCAGCATCCAAGGGGGCTTGAACTTTCTAGCTCTCCCTGTAGATTTTGTGGTGGCAGAACACTGAGCCAATCACGGCGCAACAAGAGAAGATTACCAACCCCTATGCTCTGTATTTTCTGCTGGCTGCCCCTTCACCACAGAAAGCACTGAGCTAGTCAGAAACACCTGTATTTTGGAGCTGCCTTACTCAAGAAAGCAAAAAAGACACCATGTTTGTATGCGGCTGTATTAACTAATTTATGTAATTTAAACAAAAAAATGTTTTGCAAACTGATATATGTGACACGTATTAATGCCAAGATAATATGAAAAACAGCCCCCCAAAATTGTATTTTAGCTAAACAGGTGGAGCTCAAAACACTGGTCGCCACAGGCTGAAACACTTTTATAGCAGGCAATAAATAGGCCATAGTAACGAAGTAATTACAATTTAGCAAATTACCACTGGAGTGATAGATGAACAGATGATGATGTGCAACTAGAAATACTGGTGTGCAAAAGAGCAGAAAAGTAAATAGAAACAATATGGGGATGAGGTAGGTAGTTGGATGGGCTATTTACAGATGGGCTGCATACAGCGATCGGTAAGCTGCTCAGATAGCTGATGCTTGAAGTTAGTGAGGGAGATATATGTCTCCAACTTCAGCAATTTTTGCAATTCGTTCCAATCATTGGCAGCAGAGAACTGGAAGGAAAGGCGGCCAAATGAGGTGTTGGCTTTGGGGATGACCAGTGAGATATACCTGCTGGAGCGCGTGCTACGGGTGGGTGTTGCTATGGTGACCAGTGAGCTGAGATAACGCAGAGCTTTACCTAGCAAAGACTTATAGATGACCTGGAGCCAGTGGGTCTGGCGACGAATATGTAGCAAGGGCCAGCCAACGAGAGCATACAGGTTGCAGTGGTGGGTAGTATATGGGGCTTTGGTGACAAAACGGATGGCACTGTGATAGCAAACTGGATGCAGCCTGAGTAGAGTGTTGGAGGCCATTTTGTAAATGACATCGCCGAAGTCGAGGATCGGTAGGATAGTCAGATTTACGAGGGTATGTTTGGCAGCGTGAGTAAAGGAGGCTTTGTTGTGAAATAGGAAGCCGATTCTAGATTTCATTTTGGATTGGAGATGTTTAATATTAGTCTGGAAGAAGAGTATACAGTCTAGCCAGCCACCTAGGTATTTGTAATTGTCCACGTATTCTAAGTCAGAACCGTCCAAATTCATGATGCTAGTTGGGCGGGCGGGTGCAGGGAGTGATCGGTTGAAAAGCATGCATTTAGTTTTACTAGCGTTTTAAGAGCAGTTGGAGGCCACGGAAGGAGTGTTGTCTGGCATTGAAGCTCGTCTAGAGATTTGTTAACACAGTGTCCAAAGAAGGCCCAGATGTATACAGAATGGTGTGGTCTGCGTAGAGGTGGATCAGGGAATAACCCGCAGCAAGAGCGACATCGTTGATATGTACAGAGAAAAGAGTCGGGCCAAAAATTGAACCCTGTGGTACACCCAAAGAGACTGCCAGAGGTCCGGACAACAGGCCCTCCGATTTGACACACTGAACTATATCTGAGAAGTAGTTGGTGAACTAGGCGAGGCAGTCATTTGAGAAACCAAGGCTGTTGAGTCTGCCGATAAGAATACAGTGATTGACAGAGTCGAAAGCCTTGGCCAGGTCGATGAAGCCGGCTGCACAGTACTGTCTTTTATCGATGGCGGTTATGATATCGTTTAGGACCTTGAGCGTGGCGGAGGTGCACCCGTGACCAGCTCGGAAACCGGATTGCACAGCGGAGAAGGTACGTGGGATTCGAAATGGTCAGTGATCTGTTTGTTAACTTGGCTTTCGAAGACTTTAGAAAGGCAGGGCAGGATGGATATTGTTCTGTAACAGCTTGGGTCTAGAGTGTCACCCCCTTTGAAGAGGGGGATGACCGCGGGCAGCTTTCCAATTTTTAGGGATCTCGGACGATACGAAAGAGAGGTTGAACAGACTGGTAAGAGGAGTTGCAATTTTCGAAAGAGAGGGTCCAGATTGTCTAGCCCGCTGATTTGTACGGGTCCAGGTATTTGGGTGAAGGAGAAGCTGGGGAGGCTTGGGCAAGTAGCTGCGGGGGGTGCGGAGCTGTTGGCCGGGGTTGGGGTAGCCAGGAGGTAAGCATGGCCAGCCGTAGAGAAATGCTTATTGAAATTCTCGATTATCATGGATTTATCGGTGGTGACAGTGTTTCCTAGCCTCAGTGCATTGGGGAGCTGGGAAGAGGTGCTCTTATTCTCCATAGACTTTACAGTGTCCAAAACTTTTGGGAGTTGGAGCTACAGGATGTACATTTCAGTTTGAAAAAGCTAGCCTTTGCTTTCCTAACTGACTGTGTGTATTGAATCCTGACTTCCCTGAAAAGTTGCATATCGCAGGGACTGTTCGATGCTAGTGCAGTCAGCCATAGGATGTTTTTGTGCTGGTCAAGGGCAGTCAGGTCTGGAGTGAACCAAGGGCTATATCTGATCTTAGTTCTAAATTTTTTGAAAGGGGCATGCTTATTCAAGATGGTGAGGAAAATACTTTTAAAGAACGACCAGGCATCCTCTACTGACGGGATGAGGTCAATATGCTTCTAGGATACCCGGGCCAGGTCGATCAGAAAAGCCTGCTCTCAGAAGTGTTTTAGGGAGCGTTTGACAGTTATGAGGGGTGGTCGTTTGACCGCGGACCCATAGCGGATGCAGTCAATGAGGCAGTGATCGCTGAGATCCTGATTGAAAACAGCAGAGGTGTATTTGGAGGGCAAGTTGGTCAGAATAATATCTATGAGGGTGACCATGTTTACGGATTTAGGGTTGTACCTGGTGGGTTCCTTGATAATTTGTGTGAGATTGAGGGCATCTAGCTTAGATTGTAGGACTGCCGGGGTGTTAAACATATCCCAGTTTAGGTCACCTAACAGAACGAACTCTGAAGATAGATGGGGGGCAATCAATTCACATATGGTGGCCAGAGCACAGCTGGGAGCTGAGGGGGGTCGGTAGCAGGCGGCAACAGTGAGAGACTTGTTTCTGGAGAGATGATTTTTTTAAATTAGAAGCCCGAACTGTTTGGGCATAGACCTGGAAAGTATGACAGAACTTTGCAGGCTATCTCTGCAGTAGATTGCAACTCCTCCACCCTTTGGCAGTTCTATCTTGATAGAAAATGTTGTAGTTGGGGATGGAAATCTAAGAATTTTTTGGTGGCCTTCCTAAGCCAGGATTCAGACATGGCAAGGACATCAGAGTTGGCGGAGTGTGCTAAAGCAGTGAGTAAAACAAACTTAGGGAGGTGGCTTCTGATGTTAACATGCATGAAACCAAGGCTTTAACGGATACAAAAGTCAACAAATAAGAGCGCCTGGGGACACGCTGTGCCTGGGTTAACCTCCACATCACCCGAGGAACAGAGGAGGAGTAGGATGAGGGTACGGCTAAAGGCTATCAAAACTGGTCATCTAGTGCGTTGGGGACAGTCTGTGCTAAAAGGTAAAGGCCGCTAGCAGTGGCTAACAATGACTAAATAGCTAGTAGCTAATTAGCTGGTTAGGCTCTGATGGCTAACTTCTGATGGAGGTTCTGGCTATAAGGTCTAAAAATATCAGATCCATATCACATTGGGTGAGGCGGGTTGCCGGAAGGTATATTTGATATAAAAATGGAAAAAGAGATTAAAATATTGAAATATATACAAAAAATACGAAAAATATAAAATTTAGATGGGAGAACGTAATCGTACAAAAAAATGTATGTATTTCAAAAATCAAGATATATCCACATCTCAGTGTTAACCGGTGAATTACCTTTTATAGACTATCTTGTAGGTTAAGATCAAAAGGGCACAGCCATACAACAAGATGGAGTCAAATGGCAATTTGTCAAGGTCATGAGTTGACTGATTAAAGCTACTGTATATTTGGAGATTTTTTTTTTTTTTTTAAATCACAGATTGAAGGTCAAGAGTTTTAATGGAAAAAACCTCCACAACCTCCTCAAGCATGAAATAATAATGCAGATTATTTAAAAGTCATTGAAATCACTACCACATTTGAACATGTAATACAGCTGCTAAATACTGCATGTCCTTTTTCAATATTTTTTCCCCCTCAAGGGTAGCCTAGTTGTTCCGGTGATACCATGGCTGCTGCGCCCTTGTCTGCCCATGCACCCTAAACTCTCTGGGACACCAATCTCAGAGGTCTTAATTAGGCTGTCTCCCTCAGCTAGAGACATCTGGTACCACACAGCCCCAGAGACATAAAGCCCATTAAAACTAGTTCTCCAACTCCATTTGGAATCTAGCTCAGTGAAGAGAGGATTTTTTCTGGCATATCTACCCTTATCACCATTGACTTTTACCCCCTGCCTGACACTATTTTACACACATGAAATAAGGGAGACCGAGTGATAATTAGGAGTGTGTTTTTTAACCAATTGTGAGATGTCAAACTTGATAAATTTGACATTATTCACACCATTGTCATAAAGATTCAAAACACATGTTTGCAGGGTAGGAAGTGGAAGTGCTCTTTTTCAAGTCTGAAATTATTCATATTTCTTAATCCCCAGTAATTAAGTTACCACAAAGTTATAATTAAAATTGCTTCAGCTGTCGGTGGAAGATGTATTCAGTTTCACGTGTTCTGTGACCAAGGTGTTCCATTGTGTTACTTTTAACAACCAAACGTATTCCAAACAAAGTGTTTTGAAAAGGATTTCAGATTTAATGGCTGAAGTGCAGCTTCTTACCATGACATGCAGTGGGGTTAAAACCTATTTTTAATTTTGCTGTTAGGATAATGTTACCTAAAAGCATGGAGAAAGTATAGATCATAAAAAAATGCTGTCACTAAAGTGTTGTTACAGCATGTGCGTGGCAAAGCCATTACTACGTCACAGTGAGATAGATACAGTGGGGAGAACAAGTATTTGATACACTGCCGATTTTGCAGGTTTTCCTACTTACAAAGCATGTAGAGGTCTGCAATTTTTATCATAGGTACACTTCAACTGTGAGAGACGGAATCTAAAACAAAAATCCAGAAAATCACATTGTATGATTTTTAAGTAATTAATTTGCATTTTATTGCATGACATAAGTATTTGATACATCAGAAAAGCAGAACTTAATATTTGGTACAGAAACCTTTGTTTGCAATTACAGAGATCATACGTTTCCTGTAGTTCTTGACCAGGTTTGCACACACTGCAGCAGGGATTTTGGCCCACCCCTCCATACAGACCTTCTCCAGATCCTTCAGGTTTCGGGGCTGTCGCTGGGCAATACGGACTTTCAGCTCCCTCCAAAGATTTTCTATTGGGTTCAGGCCTGGAGACTGGCTAGGCCACTCCAGGACCTTGAGATGCTTATTACGGAGCCACTCCTTAGTTGCCCTGGCTGTGTGTTTTGGCTCGTTGTCATGCTGGAAGACCCAGCCACGACCCACCTTCAATGCTCTTACTGTGGGAAGGAGGTTGTTGGCCAAGATCTCGCGATGCATGGCCCCATCCATCCTCCCCTTAATACGGTGCAGTCGTCCTGTCCCCTTTGCAGAAAAGCATCCCCAAAGAATGATGTTCCCACCTCCATGCTTCACGGTTGTGATGGTGTTCTTGGGGTTGTACTCATCCTTCTTCTTCCTCCAAACACGGCGAGTGGAGTTTAGACCAAAAAGCTCTATTTTTGTCTCATCAGACCACATGACCTTCTCCCATTCCTCCTCTGGATCATCCAGATGGTCATTGGCAAACTTCAGACGGGCCTGGACATGCGCTGGCTTGAGCAGGGGGACCTTGCGTGCGCTGCAGGATTTTAATCCATGACGGCGTAGTGTGTTACTAATGGTTTTCTTTGAGACTGTGGTCCCAGCTCTCTTCAGGTCATTGACCAGGTCCTGCCATGTAGTTCTGGGCTGATCCCTCACCTTCCTCATGATCATTGATGCCCCACGAGGTGAGATCTTGCATGGAGCCCCAGACCGAGGGTGATTGACCGTCATCTTGAACTTCTTCCATTTTCTAATAATTGCGCCAACAGTTGTTGCCTTCTCACCAAGCTGCTTGCCTATTGTCTTGTAGTCCATCCCAGCCTTGTGCAGGTCTACAATTTTATCCCTGATGTCCTTACACAGCTCTCTGGTCTTGGCCATTGTGGAGAGGTTGGAGTCTGTTTGACTGATTGTGTGGACAGGTGTCTTTTATATAGGTAACGAGTTCAAACAGGTGCAGTTAATACAGGTAATGAGTGGAGAACAGGAGGGCTTCTTAAAGAAAAACTAACAGGTCTGTGAGAGCCGGAATTCTTACTGGTTGGTAGGTGACCAAATACTTATGTCATGCAATAAAATGCAAATTAATTACTTAAAAATCATACAATGTGATTTTCTGGATTTTAGATTTCGTCTCACAGTTGAAGTGTACCTATGATAAAAATTACAGACCTCTACATGCTTTGTAAGTAGGAAAACCTGCAAAATCGGCAGTGTATCAAATACTTGTTCTCCCCACTGTATGTGAAGGGACTACTGAATACAATTTTTTTTTTTTGTAGTTTAGCTGACACTTATCCAGAGTGACTTACAGTAGTGACAGAGTGCATACATTTTCACTTATTTTATTTTTCATACTGCAAATGCAGTTGTCACGTACACAAGTACAGTGAAATGCCTTTCTTGCAAGGTCTTTCCCAACAATGCAGTATTCAATATCAGTAGTACTATAAAGTAAAGTAGAACAAAAACACATGAGAAATAGAAATAAGAAGAACACAAGAAAGTAAACTATATACAGGGTCAGTTTGCCAATACCATGTTTACAACGTGCAGGGATACTGGAGTGGTAGGGTTAGATATGTATAGGGGTAAGGTGACTAAGCATCAGGATAACTGATAAACAGAGTAGCAGCAGCATATATCAGTGAAAGCTCCTTTCATAAAAATATACATTTTGCACTGCATGTATCACATGTGCGGTTGAATGCAGCATTGCTGTATGGGGCACTCAAAATGTCTTGTAGTTGAGTATTCAGCCAAGGCTCCTGCTCAAATGTTGCTGTAATATGCTTACATGTTTCTCCTTTGCATGGTGTTTAGTTGCAGGTTTTGTTTTTTGGTTATTCATTGTCGAGCTTTACAAACCAAAGCCAGACTGCAACATTTTAGTAGCCTAGCACAACTGTGGCATGTGTCTGTACACTTTCCCTCCGCTGCGCGCAGAAAGCGGAAGACACAAAATCAGTGCAATTGAAGTTGAATACATCTATGCTATGGCATCAGGCTGTAATTTCATAAAGTAGATGACTCAACTGTTGACTCATTTATACTCGCTTGTGTCCCCTATTCGGGCCTGTGGGCCTTGTGTTTGATACGTGCGCTTGTGTTTGTCACATGCGCCAAATACAACAGTAAACCTTACAGTGAAATGCTTATTTACAAGCCCTTAAACATCAAATCAGTTAAGTGTTAAGTAAAAAATAACAGTAACAAATATTTTACTGCTGCTCTTTAATTAACAATAGGGAGGCTATATACAGGGGGTACCGGCACAGAGTTAATGTGTGGGGGCACCGGTTAGCTGAGGTAATTGACAATATGTACATGTAGGTAGAGTTAAAATTACTATGCATAGATAATAAACAGAGAGTAGCAGCAGCGTAAAATGGGGGGGGGGGGGGGGGCAATTTTTTTATTTCACCTTAATTTAACCAGGTAGGCTAGTTAAGAACAAGTTCTCAATTACAACTGCGACTGTCCAAGATGAAGCACAGCAGTTCGACACATACAACAACAGAGTTGCACATGGAATAAACAAACATACATTCAATGATACAGTAGAAAAAAACAATATACAGTGTGTGCAAATGAGGTAAGATAAGGGAGGTAAGGCAATAAATAGGCCATGGTGGCGAAGTAATTACAATTTACCAATTAAACACTGGAGTGATAGATGTGCAGAAGACGAATGTGCAAGTAGAGATACTGGGGTGCAAAGAAGCAAGATAAATAAATACAGTATGGGGATGAGATAGTTGGATGGGCTATTTACAGATGGGCTATGTACAGGTCCAGTGATCTGTGAGCTGCTCTGACAGCTGGTGCGTAAAGCTAGTGAGGGAGATATGAGTCTCCAGCTTCAGTGATTTTTGCAGTTTGTTCCAGTCATTGGCAGCAGAGAACTGGAAGGAAAGGTGGCCAAAGGAGGAATTGGCTTTGGTGGTGACCAGTGAGATATACCTGCTGGAGCGCGTGCTACGGGTGGGTGCTGCTATGGTGACCAGTGAGCTGAGATAAGGCGGGGCTTTAAATAGCAAAGACTTGTAGATGACCTAGAGCCAGTGGTTTTGGCGACAAGTATGGAGCGAAGGCCAGCCAACGAGAGCATACAGGTTGCAGTGGTGGGTAGTATATGGGGCTTTGGTGACAAAACGGATGGCACTGTGATAGCAAACTGGATGCAGTCTGAGTAGAGTGTTGGAGGCCATTTTGTAAATGACATCGCCGAAGTCGAGGATCGGTAGGATGGTCAGTTTTACAAGGGTATGTTTGGCAGCATGAGTGAAGGAGGCTTTGTTGTGAAATAGGAAGCCGATTCTAGATTTTATTTTGGATTGGAGATGCTTAATGTGAGTCTGGAAGAAGAGTTTACAGTCTAGCCAGACACCTAGGTATTTGTAGATGTTCACATATTCTAAGTCGGAACCGTCCAGAGTAGTGTTGCTGGATGGGCGTGCAGGTGCGGGCAGCGATCGGTTGAAGAGGATGCATTTAGTTTTACTTACATATAAGAGCAGTTGGAGTCCATGGAAGGAGAGTTGTATGGCATTAAAGCTTGTCTGGAGGTTATTTAACACAGTGTCCAAATAAGAAGTATACAGAATAGTGTCATCTGCGTAGAGGTGGATCAGAGAATCACCAGCAGCAAGAGTGACACCATTGATGTATACAGAGAAGAGAGTCGGCCCGAGAATTGAACCCTGTGGCACCCCCATAGAGACGGCCAGAGGTCCAGACAACAGGCCCTCCGATTTGACACACTGAACTATATCAGAGAAGTAGTTGGTGAACTAAGCGAGGCAGTCATTTGAGAAACCAAGGCTGTTGAGTCTGATAAGAATGTGGTGATTGACAGAGTCGAAAGCCTTGGCCAGGCCGATGAATACGGCTGCACAGTAATGTCTCTTATTGATGGCGGTTATGATATCGTTTAGGACCTTGAGCATGGCTGAGGTGCACCCATGACCAGCTAATCAAATGGCTACCCAGCCTATTTGCATTGCAAATAGGCTGAGTAGCCATTTGATTAGCTGTTCAGGAGTCTTGTGGCTTGGGGGTAGAAACTGTTATGAAGTCTTTTGGACCTAGACTTGGCCCTCCGGTACTGCTTGCCGTGTGGTAGCAGAGAGACAATTCTATGACTAGGGTGGCTGGAGTCTGACAATTTTTAGGGCCTTCCTCTGACACTGCCTGGTATAGAGGTCCTGGATGGCAGGAAGCTTGGCCCCAGTGATGTCCTGGGCCAGACGCACTATCCTCTGTAGTGCCTTGTGGTCGAAGGCCGAGCAGATGCCATACCAGGCAGTGATGCAACCAGTCAGGATGCTCTCGATGCAGCTGTAGAACTTTTTGTGGATCTGAGGACCCATGCCAAATCTTTTCAGTCTCCTGAGGGGGAATAGGCTTTGTCATGCCCTCTTGACGACTGTGTTGGTGTCTGTGTGGACCATGATAATTCGTTAGTGATGTGGTAACCGAAGAACTTGAAGCTCTTGACCTGCTATCTGTTGGGGCGGAATGCCAATTGCAGTGGGTCCAGGGTGTCTGGGATGATGGTGTTGATGTGAGCCATGACCAGCCTTTCATGGCTACAGATGTGAGTGCTATGGGGCGATAGTCATTTAGACAGGTTACCTTGGTATTCTTGGGCACACGGTGGTCTGCTTGAAACATGTAGGTATTACAGACTGGGTCAGAGAGAGGTTGAAAATGTCAGTGAAGCACTTGTCTGCTGGTCAGCGCATGCTGAGTATGCGTCCTGGTAATCAGTCTGTGAATGTTAACTTGTTTAAAGGTCTTACTCACATCGGCTATGGAGAGCGTGATCACACAGTCGTCTGAAACAGCTGGTTCTCTCATGCATGGTTCAGTGTTGCTAGCCTTGAAGCATGCATAAAAGGTATTTAGCTTGTCTGCCACATCCGAAGAGCGTCATAGCTGGTGTAGTAGGATTCGATATTGGTCCTGTATTGACTCTTTGCCTGTTTTGTTTGTCGGAGGGTGTAGCGGGATTTCTTTTTAGTGTCCGGATTTGTGTCCCGCTCCTTGAAAGCTGCAGCTCTAGCCTTTACCTCAGTGTAGATGTTTACTGTACTCCATGGCTTCTGGTTGGGATATGTACGTACTGTCACAACATCGTTGATGCACTTATTAATGAAGCCAGTGACCGATGTGGTAAACTCCAGGAACATATTCCAGTCTGTGCTAGCTAAACAGTCATCTAGCTTAGAATGCGGATAAATAACATAACAATGATCTTAATAAATGAATTTGCCTGGATCAGAGAAGCTGTCAGTCTCATCGAGTTCATACAGTATGCATGGCACATTGGAGATCGCAAAAAAAAATACTGCAACCTGTTGCACAGGTTGGATAGACACACAGCGGGGCTTATATTAACCCCCACTCTACCAAACCAAATCCTAAGCAAGAAGCATGGGGAAATAATGTCTAGACATTTTTTTCCCGGGGGAGATTAAGTTTATGATACTTGAAATGTAATTATTAGCATTATGGCATTTTGTGTTAATTAATGTGAATAAATAGCGGCTATCAACCAATCAGCATCCAAACTTGCCATTTTATAAAACCGTATAACAAACAGAAAGATGTCACTGGCCATACAAAGCTCAGAAGTTCACAAAAAAAAAAATTCTGAATAGTATTAGTTAATGCTAAATCATTATTCAAAAGCAAACACTGAAAACCCCTTTGAGGCAGACCAACTGCAATGGGCTAGAGCTGGTTTCGATGGCTAGAGTGAACCTGTGAAGTTGATGGTTCTACCATGTTGTTGTTGAGAGCATGCAGTTTGTGAGTGTGTGTGTGGCTGAGGGGACAGAATGGATTGTCTCAGTGGCTAAGCGAGCATGCCAGCCACTCAAAGCCTAATGTTTGCCGCTCCTCTGGGCCTCTCCCCTGAACTCCACTGTGCCTAAATCATCACAGCTTCGCCCTTTATCTGCACTTAAGTCCTGTAACTTTGATCTCATTACCATCAATTAAGACACGGTTTTGTCTGACTAAGTCCATTTGAAGCCTGCGGCAGTGCACAGCACAGGCCTTCCACAAGTCAGAGTGCTGAGTCCTTCACACTGGTGGCCTCCACATATTCCTCACTATAATCGCCCCAATAAAACAGGCCCATTCCTAATTTCAGTGGCACTATCTTGCATCTACAGGGGGAGAGATGGTGTTGCTGCAGTCAGCAGTCCACAAGGCCCATTTGCACTTCTCTCTATGCACAGTGGAACATGTGTTTTCAGAGAAAGTCTATCTCCTTCTCATGTCACTTTAATAGATGGCAAACTTGCCATCGGTAATATAATTAACAACAATTAGCAACATGGCGGGCAGGTGTCTATTTTAAGTGGACTCGTCTAATTTATCATACAGCAAGCCTGTGCTACTGTATTGGACTAGTCTAGTTTCCTTCAGTAAATCATGCCATATACAAAATAGACTTTCCATATGACATAACTAATCACAGCTCTAACATTTTTCACCCTTGGAGTCAACACGTTTTCATTTCTGAGGATGGATCACAAATTGACCACCACAACCTCCACTACACCTTATTTCAAGCCTGTCTTGTTTGATCAAGCCGACAAATTACATCAAGAGCCTCGCTTCTGTGCAGTTCAGCAGGAGCATTTATGACTGCAGATAGATAACGGTACATGTCTGACATTTCCGAGGAAAAGGCTGCTTGGATGGGGTAGTAGGGGACGGACACAAAACCCTGGGTTGTGTCTGAAATGGCTCCCAATTCTCTGGGTAAAAGCAGTGCACTATATAGGGAATAGGGTGCAATTTCGGACACAGTCCTGGTTAGGTGCTGTTGAACCATGAGGCTCAGTGCTCCTGGGTTTGACCACATCAAGCTGGGCTGCTTTTGCTTGGAGACTCGATCACTAGGCCTGAGGATTAGTATGCACAGCATCAAGGCATTGAACATGATGTCTGCTGCCAGTGACAAACTGTAATGAACCCAGCGGTACCTTATCAACCCTGCTGAAAGCAGCAATGATCACACCAGAACAGTTCCCTGCGACTCAAAGTGAATTGAAGTGAAATTATATTGAGAGAACAGGAACTTGGATTAACTTTTGTGTTATTTAGACAAAACCTCTACTATTTGTAGGTGTAATATATAATAGGATACTGCAGTCATGACCAAAAATTGAGAATGACACAAATATTAATTTCCACAAAGTTTGCTGCTTCAGTGTCTTTAGATATTTTTGTCAGATGTTACTATGGAATACTGAAGTATAATTACATGCATTTCATAAGTGTCAAAGGTTTTTATTCACAATTACATAAAGTTGATGCAAAGAGTGAATACTTGCAGTGTTGACCCTTCTTTTTCAAGACCTCTGCAATGTGCCCTGGCATGCTGTCAATTCACTTCTGGGCCACATCCTGACTGATGGCAGCCCATTCTTGCATAATTAATGCTTGGAGTTTGTCAGAATTTGTGGATTTTTGTTTGTCCACCCGCCTCTGAGGATTGACCACAAATTCAATGGGATTAAGGTCTGGGGAGTTTCCTGGCCATGGACCCAAAATATCAATGCTTTGTTCCCCGAGCCACTTAGTTATCACTTTTGCCTTATGGCAAGGTGCTCCATCATGCTGGAAAAGGCATTGTTCGTCACCAAACTGTTCCTGGATGGTTGGGAGATGTTGCTCTCGGAGGATGTGTTGGTACCATTCTTTATTCATGGCTGTGTTCTTAGGCAAAATTGTGAGTGAACCCACTCCCTTGGCTGAGAAGCAACCCCACACATGAATGGTCTCAGGATGCTTTACTGTTGGCATGACACAGGACTGATGGTAGCGCTCACCTTGTCTTCTCCGGACAAGCTTTTTTCCGGATGCCCCAAACGATCGGAAAGGGGATTCATCAGAGAAAATGACTTTACCCCAGTCTTCAGCAGTCCAATCCCTGTACCTTTTGCAGAATATCAGTCTGTCCCTGATGTTTTTCCTGGAGAGAAGTGGCTTCTTTGCTGCCCTTCTTGACACCAGGCTCCTCCAAAAGTCTTCGCCTCACTGTGCGTGCAGATGACCTCACACCTGCTGCCAGTCCCGAGCAAGCTCTGTACTGGTGGTGCCCCGATCCCGCAGCTGAATCAACTTTAGAAGACGGTCCTGGCGCTTGCTGGACTTTCTTGGGCGCCCTGAAGCCTTCTTCACAACAATTGAACCGCTCTCCTTGAAGTTCTTGATGATCTGATAAATGTAGGTGCAATCTTACTGGCAGCAATATCCTTGCCTGTGAAGCCCTTTTTGTGCAAAGCAATGATGACAGCACGTGTTTCCTTGCAGGTAAGCATGGTTGACAGAGGAAGAACAATGAGTCCAAGCACCACCCTCCTTTTGAAGCTTCCAGTCTGTTATTCGAACTCAATCAGCATGACAGAGTGATCTCCAGCCTTGTCCTCGTCAACACTCACACCTGTGTTAACGAGAGAATCACTGACATAATGTCAGCTGGTCCTTTTGTGGCAGGGCTGAAATGCAGTGGAAATGTTTTTGGGTGATTCAGTTCATTTGCATGGCAAAGAGGGACTTTGCAATTAAATGCAATTCATCTGATCACTCTTCATAACATTCTGGAGTATATGCAATTTTCCATCATACAAACTGAGGCAGCAGACTTTGTGAAAATGTATATTTGTGTATTGTACTTTTACTGTAAATTTACTACTAGGCTACTCGGGGCTCCCGATCGGCGCAGCAGTCTAAGGCACTGCATCTCAGTGCTAGATACGTCACTACAGACACCCTGGTTTGATTCCAGGCTGTATCACACCCGGCCATGATTGGGAGTCCAATAGGGTGGCACACAATTGGCCTAGCATTGTCCGGGTTTGGCCGGTGTAGGCAATCATTGTAAATAAGAATTTGTTCTTAACTGACTTGCCTAATTAAATAAAGGTAAAAAAAAAAAAAAAAAAAATACTTTTAGCTATATCCAAATCCTTACCCGGACCCCCAAGAAAGTCCCCCCCCCCACGTTGAGGTGGCAATAAGATTGACTCCAGTCATTCTAACAGGCCCAGGGTTTTATAGAGGCCACACACACACACACACATATATACATATGCCTTTAGGAGCCAAAAAATCTTTCTCAATCCAAGTAAAGTATAGTTTCCCTCTCATAGTCAACTGAAATGTGTAGGCATTCATTAATCCAACCCCTCTGAATCAGAGAGGTGTGGGGGGATGCCTTAATCGACATCCACGTCTTCGTCGCCCGGGAACATGTACACTCAGTATACATTATTCTTAAATTGGGGGAGGGGGCACCACAGCCTCGCGGGGGCTGCAGGGGTGCATGCTACACCACTAATTATAACTACAAGTTAAGTATAACTATAAGAAATCTAAGATGTGTCAAATAAATTATATCCAGCTCAGGGCTCCAGCTATGCATTTGATTTGCTAACTTGCTAGCTACAGTTGAAATCGGAAGTTTACATACACTTAGGTTGGAGTCATTAAAAGTCATTTTTCAACCACTCCACAAATGTATTGTTAACCTGTTTGGGCTGCAGGGGCAGTATTGAGTAGCCAGATAAAAGGTGCCCATTTCAAACGGCCTCATACTCAATTCTTGCTCGTACAATATGCATATTATTATTACTATTGGATAGAAAACACTCTCTAGTTTCTAAAACCGTTTGAATTATATCTGTGAGTAAAACAGAACTCATTTGGCACAAACTTCCTGACCAGGAAGTGGAAAGTCTGAAAACTATGCTCTGTTCTAGGTCCTGCCTATAAATGGGCATGATACGTATTAGTATACATGCACGTCATACACCTTCCCCTAGATGTCAAGAGGCAGTGAGAGAAGAAATGGAGTGTTTATCTTGGTCTGAGGTGGAATAAATCCTCTTGGAATGACGTGTCACCCATTTCCTGTTTTCAGGAAGGCGCGAGAAGGAACCGGGGATTGCCTTCTGAAAAGCTGTCGTTATAGGCGACTACTATCTCCGGCTTTGATTTTATTTGATACATGTGACAATATCATCGTAAAGTATGTTTTTTCAATATAGTTTTATTAGATTATTGAAATTTATTCGGGACGTTAGGCGTGTTGCGTTGTGTGCCTTTGTTCAGGAAGGAGAGCTTCGCGCCACTTGGCTAGTGCGCTTGCTAATTCAAGAGGGAAAAAGGACGTTCTAAATCCAAACAACGATTGTTCTTGACAAAGGACCTCTTGTACAACATTCTGATGGAAGCTCATCAAAAGTAGGACCCATTTTATGATGCTATTTCATATATCTGTCGAACTGTGTACTATTAGTTTTGCGCCCAGGTTTTGGGCACTCGCTCGCCATAACGTAAGCCTTATGTCGTAATGAAGTTATTTTTAGAATTCTAACACGGCGATTGCATTAAGAACTAGTGTATCTATCATTTCCTATACAACATGTATTTTTTAGTTATGTTTATGAATAGTCATTTGGTCAGAATATGTGTCAGAAAAAGTGTCAGAAAAATATCCGGACGTTGTGGGAAAAATATGCTACTTTAGCACAATGTATAACCACTGATTTCAGCTCTAAATATGCACATTTTCGAACAAAACATAAGTGTATGTATAACCTGATGTTATAGGACTGTCATCTGATGAAGCTTATCAAGGTTAGTCAAAAATTATATATCTTTTGCTGGTTTGTTACGATCGCTAACCTTTGCTACTGGGGAATGGCTTGTGTTTCTGGCTATTGTGGTAAGCTAATATAACGCTATATTGTGTTTTCGCTGTAAAACACTTAATAAATCAGAAATATTGGCTGGAATCACAAGATGCCTGTCTTTCATTTGCTGTACACTATGTATTTTTCAGAAATGTTTTATGATGAGTATTTAGGTATTTGACATTGGTGTCTGTAATTATTCTGGCAGCTTTCGGTGCAATTTCTGATTGTAGCTGCAATGTAAACTATGATTTATACCTGAAATATGCACATTTTTCTAACAAAACAGATTTATTGAATAACATGGTATAAGACTGTCATCTGATGAAGTTGTTTGTTGGTTAGTTTGGTTGGTTCTTGGTTAGTTAGGTTGGCTTTGTGCATGCTACCTGTGCTGTGAAAAATGTCTGTCCTTTTTTGTATTTGGTGGTGAGCTAACATAAATATACGTGCTGTTTTCGCTGTAAAACATTTTAAAAATCGGACATGTTGGCTGGATTCACAAGATGTGTACCTTTCATTTGCTGTATTGGACTTGTTAATGTGTGAAAGTTAAATATTTCTAAAACATATATTTTGAATTTCGCGCCCTGCACTTGAAGTGGCTGTTGTCATATTGTGGCCGGCCTCGGGCTTGCAGCCAGAAGAAGTTAAAGAACTATAGTTCTGGCAAGTTGGTTAGGACATCTACTTTGTGCATGACACAAGTACTTTTTTCCAACAATTGTTTACAGACAGATTATTTCACGTTTAATTCACTGTATCACAATTCCAGTGGGTCAGAAGTTTACATACACTAAGTTGACTGTGCCTTTGAACAGCATGGAAAATTACAGAAAATTATATCATGGCTTTAGAAGCTTCTGATAGGCTAATTGACATCATTTGAGTCAATTGAAGGTGTACCTGTGGATGTATTTCAAGGCCTACCTTCAAACTCAGTGCCTCTTTGCTTGACATCATGGGAAAATCACAAGAAATCAGCCAATACCTAAGAAACAAAATTGTAGACCACAAGTCTGGTTCATCCTTGGGAGCAATTTCCAAATGCCTGAAGGTACCACATTCATCTGTACAAACAATAGTACGGAAGTATAAACACCTTAGGACCACGCAGCCGTCATACTGCTCAGGAAGGAGACGCGTTCTGTCTCCTAGAGATGAAAGTACTTTGGTGCGAAAAGTGCAAATCAATCACAGAACAACAGCAAAGGACCTTGTAAAGATGCTGGAGGAAACAGGCAAAAAAGTATCTATATCCACAATAAAACGAGTCCTATATCGACATAACCTGAAAGACTGCTCAGCAAGGAAGAAGCCACTGCTCCAAAACCACCATAAAAAAGCCAGACTACGGTTTGCAACTGCACATGGGGACAAAGATCGTACTTTTTGGAGAAATGTCCTCTGGTCTGATGAAACAAAAATATAACTGTTTGGCCATAATGACCATTGTTATGTTTGGAGGAAAAAGGGGGAGGCTTGCAAGCCGAAGAACACCATCCCAACCGTAAAGCACGGGGGTGGCAGCATCATGTTGTGGGGGTGCTTTGCTGCAGGAGGGACTGGTGCACTTCACAAAATAGATGGCATCATGAGGGAGGAAAATTATGTGGATATTCTAAAGCAACAACTCAAGACATCAGTCAGGAAGTTAAGGCTTGGTCACAAATGGGTCTTCCAAATGGACAATGACCCCAAGCATACTTCCAAAGTTGTGGCAAAACGGCTAAAGACAGCAAAGTCAAGGTATTGGAGTAGCCATCACAAAGCCCTGACCTCAATCCCATAGAAGATTTGTGGGCAGAACTGAACAAGTGTGTGCGAGCAAGGAGGCCTTACAAACCTGACTCAGTTACACCAGCTCTGTCAGGAGGAATGGGCCAAAATTCACCCAATTTATTGTGGGAAGCTTGTGGAAGGCTACCTGAAACGTTAGACCCAAGTTAAACAATTTAAAGGCAATGCTACCAAATACTAATTGAGTGTATGTAAACTTCTGACCCACTGGGAATGTGATGAAAGAAATAAAAGCTGAAATAAATCACTCTACTATTATTCTGACATTTCACAATCTTAAAATAAAGTGGTGATCCTAACTGACCTAAAACAGGGATTTTTTACTAGGATTAAATGTCAGGAATTGTGAAAAACTGAGTATAAATGTATTTGGTTAAGGTTAAGGTGTATGTAAACTTCCGACTTCAACTGTAAGTGGCTCGATGTCAAGATCAAGCTTCTTGGTTACATCTAGGGTTGCACATCTATATTCAGAGGTGAAAGCTTTCCATGGGAATTAACAGGAATTAACTGGAATATATGCAAATTAATATTAATACCATTTAAATGTAGATGTTTTTTGCATTGGATATATTTACCATATCATATGGAGACATAATTGCAAATGATTAAATCCTTCCAATAGAAATAAAAATAACAATTTAGTTACGAATTGAACTTTAATTTGAGTTGACTCTACACATGGGATGATTTCACTGAACAACAAAAGGGAGTATTGAATAATCCCCAACGATCCATCGCATCTCCCAAAAACGTTTTCAATATACATCATTAAAATGATAGTCTAGAAACTAAAGCTTTGGTTGTCTTCCTCTCAGGCTTCCATGTCTTCTCCCTGGACCTCCTCAATGTCCACCTCTTGAACATCAGACTGAGGCCTCATCTTCACTGTCCCTTTCCAACCTTGTTGAGGATGGCTCATTGTCACGCTCAAAAAGCCTCAAATTTGCCCGATGGCCGCCAATTTTTCAACCCTTGTATTGGTCAGGCTGTTGCGAGCTTTGGTGGGTGCGGGTTCCCAAACAAGGACCAGTTGCGCTCTGAGGCGGCTGATGTTGGTGGGATTTGGAGGGTGATGGATGCAACAGGGGAAAGAGCCACAGATCCACAAAGTTCCTTCCACCAGGTGGCTGATGAGATATGTTGACACAACTGCCATATTGCATCTCCATCCCAAAGCCCTTGCTTGGAAGTGTACTTCGCCAGACTGCCAAGGTGGCAAGACACAGTAGTGATGACACCATAGGCCTTGTTGATCTCTGCACCAGACAAGATGCTCTTGCCAGCATACTTGGGGTCCAACATGTATGCTGCGGCTTGTTTGGGCTTCAGGCAGAAGTCTTCACGCTTTTTGATGTATTTCAGAACTGCAGTTTCCTTTGCTTGGAGCAACAGTGAAGTGGGAAGGGCAGTACCAATTTATTCTGAACATCAGACAGGATGGCATTGTCTCCCTCAATCCGTGCAATGGCTACTGCTATAGGTTTCAGGAGTTTCAGACTGCTTACCACTCTCTCCAAAAAAACATCATCAAGGAAGATCCGCTTGATGGGGCTGTCCATATCGGGCAGACTGATCTGGCCATTTCTTGGAGACGCCTTCCCCTCCAGGAGACTGTCAAACATGATGACAACACCACCTCAACAGGTGTTGCTGGGCAGCTTCAATGTGGTGCTCTTATTCTCACTTTGCTTGGTGAGGTAGATTGCTAATATAACTTGATGACCCTTCACATACCTAACCATTTTCTTGGCTCTCTTGTAGAGTGTATCCATTGTTTTCAGTGCCACGGTGTCCTTGAGGAGTAGACTCGATGCATGAGCAGCACAGCCAATGGGTGTGATGTGAGGGTAGGACTCCTCCACTTTAGACCAAGCAGCCTTCATGTTTGCAGCATTGTCTGTCACCAGTGCAAATACCTTCTGTGGTCCAAGGTCATTGATGACTACATTGCAGATGAGCTGAAGGCAGAGTGTCTGTGCTCTTGTAGAATATTGGTTGAGGGGTGGAGATGTAGTTAATATTCCTAGCCCACAAACATTCGACCACCCATCAGAGATGATTGCAATACAGTCTGCTTTCCCTATGATTTGCTTGACCTTCACTTGAACTCTGTTGAACTCTGCATCCAGCAAATGAGTAGATAAAGCATGTCTGGTTGGAGGGGTGTATGCTGGATGAAGAACATTCAGAAATCTTTTCCAATACACATTGCCTGTGAGCATCAGAGGTAAACCAGTTGCATGCTCGAGCAAGACATTCATCAGCATTTCTCTGACTATGTTCCTCCAATGAGTAAAATAAAAATCTGATTCCAGGAGGACCATGAGCTGTTGCTATCAATAAGGTGTCTGATTCATCATTTTCACCTCGAATAGAAGTTGCTTGTTGTGAGCGCTGAGGGAACTTTATGCACTTGGCCAGATGATTCTGCATCTTTGTTGCATTCTTCACATATGATTTGGCACAGTATTTGCAAATGTACACAGCTTTTCCTTCTACAATAGCTGCAGTGAAATTGCCCGTGGCATTTTCCTGTAAAGATTATAATTTTATTTGTAAAAAAAATACATAATTCCATGTACAGATAAATAGTTAAGCAGCTAGATTAAACAACTCCTTTGTAAGATAAATGTTTTAAAATGAAACATGTATGGAAACAGATGAATTAACACTCATCAGTTAGCAGGCTCAAGCAAGCTAAAACCCACATGGTAGCAAAAACTAAGTTAAAGTTAGAAATGATTTAAAACACACTTTGCTGTAGGCTGTTTTTACTAGTTAACAAAAAATAACGTATGTCATATAAAATATATTCACCCCACCCAGAATTGTCATCAAACTTACCAGAAAGCATGTAGTCCTTGGCTCAGACTGTGTAAGATCTTGAGAATCAGCTGCACATGGGATGGAAGAATGCACTGTGCATGCAGAAGGTTGCAATTCCATAGAATTGGGGATAGTTTAACCAAAATATGCCACAAGACCTAGAATTGCCTTGTGTATCCCACAAAAAACATTCACTGTTATAAGCTTACTTTTTTGATGAATATAACCAAAATTCCCAAATTTCCAGGGCTTAAATTTCCAGAAAATGTCAGACCCTAGTTACATCAGAGACATTCAATTCTCTCCTGGATCAAGATCCCTGTTGCCTAAATTGTTTTGTGCCCAAAACATTTTTATTTTAAAAGGAATATTCTTATTAAACACATTTGTAGGAAATAGCGCCTCGTGTGCACTTCCGGTAATACCGTATACCCCAGTATGGTACAGAAACAGTACGACGGTATGAAATGATGGATACCACCCAACCTTCATTTTTAAAACAGTAGGCATGCAGCTGTACCAGTCAGTGGTTTGCCTAGCCTGTCAGAGCCTGCTGAACAATTTGAGCTTTCACACTAAGGACAATTAGTTTGGAGGCAGAGCTCATTGGAATGGAACAGCTGAAATGCAGAACAAGAGCTAAAATGTTCCTAGTAAAAGGGATGCCAATCAAAAGCATGTCCTACTATGTCTGACAGGAGGTGGAACAAGAACGCTCCACCGTTGAATAGTAATCCTGTTAACAATGTGCCTGAATATCAATTAGACAATTTCCCAAGCCTACAATCACAGGAAGATGCAATACTTATTCAGATAAAATAACAATTGCCATGCTAACCACACATTTGAATCTTCCCTAGATACCACCTAACAAATAATTATTTTCAACATTAGGCTGCAAGTCAGCAAAACCGAAACACTATGGGTGTATTTCTGTGTCAGGTGAAATTCTACAGAGCCCCTAAACTTCAGAGCGGTACCATGAAAAGCTGTAATAACTACAGATTATCTCACACTGTGAGTTCATTTCAATGTGGTTGCGGTGTTTAAAAAAAGACATGAGTTCAGCTGATTCACTGCTAAACTGTCAACAGTTTGGTAATCTTGTCTGGACCGTGTCTGACTTTTCTCACAACCTTCCTTTTCCATGAATCTCAATTTGACATATAGAATAGTGTGGTATTTCAAGGATGGAGCGATGTATTTTTTAAGCACGTGAACTTGTATCTTGTTGTCGGCAAACTCTGCCTCCCCCGGCCAGATCAAGACCATGTACTACAGAGAAAGGAAAACCATTCACGACACTCTCCACAGTGCTCCTTAAGTTAAGCAACGAGAAAAGCATTGAACAATTAAAGAAAAATAAATCTGAATAGGAAACTAAATGCAGATAGAGTCAACAGTGATGGATATAATGCTTTAAATCACTGGATAATGCATAACCTTAGTTAGCACCAGCAACAGACTAACATCTTCGTCCTCATTCTCCCACAGAGATCATTTTGGGTATCTATTCTAATGTGTGTTTATCGGTATGAATTGTTTACAAGATGACACTTGAATACAAGCACGGGTAGCTAGATTCTTTGAAACTCCTAAACTGCTAGAGCCAGACTGAGTAATTGGTTTTGATGGAGTCGACAGGTCTTGAATGTTTCCTGACCTATGCTGTGAGGGCATGAGCAGCTTGTTTTAACTGGAGATCTTTAACCCCTCAACATCTTTGAGCATCAACCTGTCAGATGACAGGTGTGTAGCCTGAAAGAAGAGGCAAATGCCAACTTACCTCCGAAGTGATTGCTGGACCAAAGTGAAAGAATGTTCTGTAGATAAACAGCTTGATTTTAAATCCATCCAACAAAGACGCACCACAAACTACTGATAGATTTGGACGGCTGCCCTTTTCCATTTGACCCAAGAGAAGATGAGGATACAGACGTTTTCAAATTCTAAAAATACTTGCATTGCCATAGATACAGTGCCTTCAGAAAGTATTTATACCCCTTGACTTTTTGTGTTACACCCTGAATTCAAAATTGATTACATTTATTTTTTTATACACACAATACCCCATAATGACAAAGGGAAAACATGTTTGTAGAAATGTTTGCAAATTTATAGAAAATTAAATACAGAAATATTTCATTTACATAAGTATTCACACACTGTTGCTATGACACTCCAAATTGAGCTAGGGTGCATCTAATTTCCTTTTATCATCCTTGAGATGTCACTACAACTTGGTGTAGTGTGGCCAATTCAATTGTTTTGACATGATTTAATAAGAAACACGCCTGTCTATATACAGTGGGGCAAAAAAGTATTTAGTCAGCCACCAATTGTGCAAGTTCTCCCACTTAAAAAGATGAGAGAGGCCTGTACACTTCAACTATGACAGACAAAATGAGAAAAGAAAATCCAGAAAATCACATTGTAGGATTTTTTATGAATTTATTTGCAAATTATGGTGGAAAATAAGTATTTGGTCACCTACAAAACAAGCAAGATTTCTGGCTCTCACAGACCTGTAACTTCTTCTTTAAGAGGCTCCTCTGTCCTCCACTCGTTACCTGTATTAATGGCACCTGTTTGAACTTGTTATCAGTATAAAAGACACCTGTCCACAACCTCAAACAGTCACACTCCAAACTCCACTATGGCCAAGACCAAAGAGCTGTCAAAGGACACCAGAAACAAAATTGTAGACCTGCACCAGGCTGGGAAGACTGAATCTGCAATAGGTAAGCAGCTTGGTTTGAAGAAATCAACTGTGGGAGCAATTATTAGGAAATGGAAGACATACAAGACCACTGCTAATCTCCCTCGATCTGGGGCTCCACGCAAGATCTCACCCCGTGGGGTCAAAATGATCACAAGAACGGTGAGCAAAAATCCCAGAACCACACGAGGGGACCTAGTGAATGACCTGCAGAGAGCTGGGACCAAAGTAACAAAGCCTACCATCAGTAACACACTACGCCGCCAGTGACTCAAATCCTGCAGTGCCAGACGTGTCCCCCTGCTTAAGCCGGTACATGTCCAGGCCCGTCTGAAGTTTGCTAGAGAGCATTTGGATGATCCAGAAGAAGATTGGGAGAATGTCAGATGAAACCAAAAAATAACTTTTTGGTAAAAACTCAACTCGTTGTGTTTGGAGGACAAAGAATGCTGAGTTGCATCCAAAGAACACCATACCTACTGTGAAGCATGGGGGTGGAAACATCATGCTTTGGGGCTGTTTTTCTGCAAAGGGACCAGGACGACTCATCCGTGTAAAGGAAAGAATGAATGGGGCCATGTATCGTGAGATTTTGAGTGAAAACCTCCTTCCATCAGCAAGGGCATTGAAGATGAAACATGGCTGGGTCTTTCAGCATGACAATGATCCCAAACACACCGCCCGGGCAACGAAGGAGTGGCTTCGTAAGAAGCATTTCAAGGTCCTGGAGTGGCCTAGCCAGTCTCCAGATCTCAACCCCATAGAAAATCTTTGGAGGGAGTTGAAAGTCCGTGTTGCCCAGCAACAGCCCCAAAACATCACTGCTCTAGAGGAGATCTGCATGGAGGAATGGGCCAAAATACCAGCAACAGTGTGTGAAAACCTTGTGAAGACTTACAGAAAACGTTTGACCTCTGTCATTGCCAACAAAGGGTATATAACAAAGTATTGAGATAAACTTTTGTTATTGACCAAATACTTATTTTCCACCATAATTTGCAAATAAATTCATTAAAAATCCTACAATGTGATTTTCTGGATTTTCTTTTCTCATTTTGTCTGTCATAGTTGAAGTGTACCTATGATGAAAATTACAGGCCTCTCTCATCTTTTTAAGTGGGAGAACTTGCACAATTGGTGGCTGACTAAATACTTTTTTGCCCCACTGTAAGTTCCCACAGTTGACAGTGCATGTCAGAGGCTCACGGATTTGTCTGGAGGGAAAAATTGCTGGCTAGCGAGAAGCAATGGCAAAAGCATTGTGCGATTTTCTTGGCACGAGTACACAGTTGGTGAGAATGAGCAGACGATGGCGTGAGGAGTAAAAAGGGATAAAAGCTGGATATGAACAGCAGTTTATGGTTGGAGTGCGATTCACGAGCAAGGATGTTTTTTTGGGTGCCCCATTTGCGGTCTCAAAGATGGTGAAGGACAAATTGGGTAAAGTGGAATCGGTCAGAGTGACCAGGAGCGGTATGATGTGTTGATTTTGTGTGTGTCAAAAGCGCAAAAGTGCAGGAGAAAGTTCTGTGGGTCTACAAGATGTTGACGTTTGATGTGGAAAGCTATGATTTTGAGAGTAGGGCACTGGTTAAAGGTGTCGTCTCTGGTCTCTCATTGGACATAGAGTCTGTGTGGTTTAGGGATAATGTTCCAGGAATGGTAGACGCATGTCACTTGAATCGAATGATGGATGGAAAGAAGGAGCAACGCCTATCGGGTTTACTGTCTTTTGATGAAGTGGTTCTCCCGACTCATTTAAAACTTGGGTATGTGAGATATGCGGTGAGACCGTACGTACAGAAGCCACTGCAGTGTTACAATTATAAAAAAAGTTTGCCGAAGGAATACATATGTAGTAGTTGAAGAGTCAGATAAAGCATGTTGTTGTAATTGTGATGGGAATCATGTTCCCGGAGTGCCCTGTAAGGACAAAGTCCAAGGAACAGTCCGTATAGACCTATCTGAGGAAGGGTATAAAACAATTTCTTGAGTGCTGAAAGATTCCAAGAGCACTGCAGTCTCCATATTTGGGTATGGAAAAAAATATGGAACTACCCAGACTGTGCCTAGAGCTGACCGTCTGACCAAACTGTAGCGCTGTCAGACAAGAAGTACCTCGGTCAAGGAGGTGACCAAGAACCGAATGACCCGTCTGACAGCACTACAGAGTACATTGGTTGAGATGGGAGAACCTGCCAGAAGGAAAACAGTCTTTACAGCACTTCACCAATCTGGGCTTTATGGGAGAGTGGCCAGACGGAAGTCACTCCTGAGAAAAAGGCACATGACAGAATGCTTGGAGTTTGCAAAAAGGCAAGTGAAAGACTCAGAGCACAAGGCAAAAGATTATGTGGTCTGTCCAGACAAAAATGTTACTCTTTGGCCTGAATGCAAAGCTCTATGTCTAGAGAAAACCAGGCACAGCTCATCACCCATCTAACACTATCCCTATCGTGAAGCATGGTGGTGGCAGCATCATGCTATGGGAATGCCTTTCAGCAAGGACTGGGAGACTGGTAAGGATAGAGGGAACAATGAATGGAGCCAAATATTTGCAAATCCTTGACGAGAACCTGCTTCAGAGTGAAAATGGCAGACTGGGGCAAAAATGTACATTCCAACAGGACAATGACCCCAAGCATACAACTAAAGCAATGCTGGAATGGCTTCAAAACAAGAATGTGAAAGTCCTTGAGTGGCCCAGCTAAAGCCCAGATTTGAATCCCATTGAAAATCTGTAGAAAGACTTGAAGATTTCTGTTCATCGCCGCTCCCCATCTAATTTATTAACAGAAAATCTGCAAGGAAGAATGGGAGAAAATCCCCAAGATGACTCAAAGCTGTAATCGCCACCGAAGGTCCTTCTACATATAATTGACTAAGGGATGTGAATACTTCTGAAAATGAGATATCTGTATTTCATTTTCAATAATTATTTAAATAAAAGCATTGTTTTCACTTTGTCTTGTGTGTACGTATTTATTCTAACGTATAAATCTATTTAATCCATTGTGGAATAAGTCAAGGGGTATGAATACTTTCTGAAGGCACTGCATAAAATAAGTTTTACAAAACATGTTACCATTATTAATGCATTTGTCAAATCTACCAGTATATAAACATCACATCAAAAAACACCACAAGGGAAAAGGCGGTTTCACTTGACGGACTTGCTTCCTGCTTTGGGTTTATACTTTTCATGAGACAATGTCAAAACAAAACAAAATAATATGCTATCATGACTGGATAAAATAACTCATCTAAACCCTAATCAACATCAAATATTATTCCCCAAGACATTTCCTGTCTCTTTAGAATTTTATTTTAGTATTCCCTTTTAACTGTGTACTCTGTCAAATAAAATACATCTTTAATTCATAATACAAAGTTGGAAATTTGAGAAATGAAATATTCTCTGATGTTTATGTCTGGATATAAACTAGCTGAATATGTATAAAGGAACATTTGAATTACTATATGAAAATGAATTATTAATGTGTCTGCTCAATGGTACAACTCCGTCACTGAACAAAACCCCCGGACATCCAGAGAATTTAACAGGCTCCTGAGTAAACACCCATCCCTGGTTTGACTTTTGAGAAGGTTGAACGCCCTGCGGGGGGTGAAAACGCCAGCTCTTAGTCTGGGTCCTACAGCAGCAGCACCGCTCTAGTTTGTGTGCCTGGTTGCAATAAAAGCTTTATTATTTACCACTTCAGTATATTCAATCATCCTGCAGACTGCCACTGACTCTATAAATACCCCTGCCCTGGGTTGCCTCCTACTTTGAGCTTTCAGCACAGACCAGCAGTCACCTTCAGTCACTTCAATGGTGGCTTGCGGGGGGGGCAACCTAAGTGCTCTGAACTCAACTGACTGTGTGGACACTAGCTCAGATCACAGATCACTTTTCTATTTGTTTCAATCAAACCACAAAGCATTTCACAAAGTAATGTAGAGCCCTCTATGATATCCTCTCTCCGCAGGCAGGAGAAGCAAGAAGGCTGTAGAAACCTGCTTGTGTGCATGTCTCTAATTGGACCACTGGAATCATACCGCAAGAAGACCTAACCTTGGATACATTCTGTGATTGAATTTTACCTAATATTTAAAGCAATATGAGTTCAACCCTCACAGTACTAATGGGTCGGCTGATCTCTTAGAGGACAGATATATATTTAAGACAACTCTTACTTGAGATGGAGTAGTAGTAACCATAGTGATAAAGATGACTGAAACCCTCTTAATTGCCTCAGTGAATTATGGAAATGAAAAGGACTTTCAAAACTGATATACAAATGTTTGCTTTATGAACAACAGCTTAATAAAAATGGGGGTCCAGGGGCCTCCCGAGTGACACAGTGGTCTAAGGCACTGCATCGCATTGCTAGCTGTGCCACTAGAGATCCTGGTTTGAGTCCAGGCTCTGTCGCAGCCGGCCGCAACCGGGAGACCCATGGGGCGGCACACAATTGGCCCAGCGTCGTCCTGGTTAAGGGAGGGTTTGTCCTTGTCCCATCGCGCTCTAGCAACTCCTGTGGTGGCCGGGCACATGCACGCTGACACGGTAGCAAGATGTATAGTGTTTACTCCAACACATTGGTGTGGCTGGCTTCCGGGTTAAGTAGGCATTGTGTCAAGAAGCAGTGCAGCATGGCTGGGTCATGTTTTGGAGGACGGACAGCTCTCGACCTTCACCTCTCCCGAGTCCGTCCCGGTGTTGCAGCGATGGGACAAGACTGTAACTACCAAATTGGATACCACGAAATTGGGGAGAAAAAGGGAGAAAATATAAAAATACCAAAAAAAAGGGGATCCATAAATTATTGTAGAAGTAGCCATAATTCACATATGCATCTCAAAATAAAAATAAAAAGATTTGCTTTCAAAATCAAGTAACAAGTAAACGATACCCCACTTTATGCTCAGTGTTCCTTGGAACCAGTATCATTCAAACAAACAGACTGAGTTTTAGCTGAGACAAATTCGCATGAGACATGCCAGGCTTTCTAAGCAATGATGAAATTTATATCTATATAAATACACACAACTTTCAGTATTCCTTCTGCAAGAAAAAAAAAGTGTTAGTCATATCTAAATATGTAGCATATTTCCCCCAGAAAATAAGCTATTTAAGATCACCTACCATTTGGAATGAGTTGAGCTGCGCGAAATCAGGGTTCAAATTAACATAAAGCTGATAATCATACAGTTAAATCGGAAGTTTACATACACCTTAGCCAACTACATTTAAACTCAGTTTTTCCACAATTCCTGACATTTAATCCTAGTAAAAATTCCCTGTTTTAGGTCAGTTAAGATCACCACTTTATTTTAAGAATGTGAAATGTCAGAATAACAGTAGAGAGAATGATTAATTTCAGCTTTAATTTCTTTCATCACATTCCCAGTGGGTCAGAAGTTTACATACACTCAATTAGTATTTGGTAGCATTGCCTTTAAATTGTTTAACTTGGGTCAAACATTTCAGGTAGCCTTCCACAAGCTTCCCACAATAAGTTGGGTGAATTTTGGCCCATTTCTCCTGACAGAGCTGGTGTAACTGAGTCAGGTATGTAGGCCCCCCTGCTCGCACACACTTTTTCAGTTCTGCCCACAAATTTTCTATGGGATTGAGGTCAGGGCTTTGTGACTTTGTTGTCCTTTAGCCATTTTGCCACAACTTTGGGAGTATGCTTGGGGTCATTGTCCATTTTGAAGACCCATTTGCGACCAAGCCTTAACTTTCTAACTGATGTCTTGAGATGTTGCTTCAGTATATCCATGTAATTTTGCTTCCCCATGATGCCATCTATTTTGTAAAGTGCACTAGTCCCTATGCAGCAAAGCACCCCCACAACATGATGCTGCCACCCCCGTGCTTCACGGTTGGGATGGTGTTCTTTGGCTTGCAAGCCTCCCCCTTTTTCATCCAAACATAACAATGGTCATTATGACCAAACAGTTCTATATGTATTTTTTTTTTCTCCAAAAAGTACAATCTTTGTCCCCATGTGCAGTTGCAAACCGTAGTCTGGCTTTTTTTAATGGTGGTTTTGGAGCAGTGGCTTCTTCCTTGCTGAGCAGCCTTTCAGGTTATGTCGATATAGGACTCGTTTTTACTGTGGATATAGATACTTTTGTACCCGTTTCCTCCTGCATCTTCACAAGGTCCGTTGCTGTTGTTCTGGGATTGATTTGCACTTTTCGCACCAAAGTATGTTCATCTCTAGGAGAGAGTATGCATCTCCTTCCTGAGCGGTATGACGGCTGCGTGGTCCCATGGTGTTTATACATGTGTACTATTGTTTGTACAGATGTACGTGGTACCTTCAGGCGTTTGGAAATTGCTCCCAAGGATGAACCAGACTGGTGGTTCTAAAGCCATGACATAATTTTCTGGAATTTTCCCTAGCTGTTTAAAGGCACAGTCAACTTAATGCATGTAAACTTCTGATACAGTGAATTATACGTGAAATAATCTGTCTGTAAACAATTGTTGGAAAAATTACTTGTGTCATGCACAAAGTAGATGTCCTAACCGACTTGCCAAAACTATAGTTTGTTAACAAGAAATGTGTGGAGTGGTTGAAAAACAAGTTAATGACTCCAACCTAAGTGGTTGTAAACTTCCGACTTCAACTGTATACTAAAACAATGAATGATCAGTGGTTTGCTTGAGCATATGTTAATATACAACATTATATTACATATTCCAGCCTGTAGCAAAATAATCATTGCTCTTAGTTGAAATGTGATGCATTGTTTGTCAACATACTGATTACAAATCTAGTAGTGATGGGGAATAATGACGAGTGGATGATAGAACTATAATTTGAATGGTTTTGGAATATTCAACAAAAAAAAACTGTGACTTCATCTGTCCATATTAAGATAGTGAGGAGCTTAGCGAAGGGGAGCCATTCAGTGGGATGCTGCTGATTTGAATATGATTAATGGAGGGCCAGCTCCTGGAGTTCCATCCAGCACACACAGCTAGTCAGCCGCTGATAGGGTATAACCCAACGTTGTCTCTGCCATCACCAGATACACTACTTCTATTTACCCAACACTCAGGAGGTTATACTCCTGTGCCCAGTCTTAAACCCAGACTAGGGATCTGCCCACAATAAGACAGCGAGGAGTCTGTCCAGCTGGAAGAGGAGCTGAAGACCATTGGCACCAATGCCACAGCCCAGTCCATGGGAGACCATCTCTCCCACACGGAGGACAGGACAGTGTTGTGACAACAACAGTCCCTTCCCCTCTATGTCACTTCATAGAGCTGGAATCAAAAGCCATGTCAGAGGAATGCATGTCATCACCATCAGGACAGGAAGCACTACAGGCATCAAGGTCAGCCCTGACAAAGTCACCATTCTTTAGGCACTTAAGTGAAGCACAACATGAACTGGTGATCTGGGTGGAACTGTGGAATGACTTGCTCTCACAAGAAAAATGCAAAGACAGAGGACCACTTACAGACACTGAATTTTAAGCATTAAAAGCTTGTAGGCTGTATCTAAGACTGAACTACTAACAACAGTAATTCACGAGCATCTTATAATAACCATCATCCATCACATACTAGGACTTACTGTCATTCAATCCCTAATGTATCTTACGATGCCTACTCATGAGAAAAAACCCGGGTGACACACTGACCAGAACCAGCTCTCAAAGTTATATAAAAATCGAATATAGTAACTGTACTTTTTATATCCTGCAAGCTGATGTCAAAACTTGAAGCAGGAATGGGTGGCAGGTAGCCTAGTGGTTTAGATTGTTTGGTTAGTAACCGAAAGTTCTGTGGTTCGAATCACCAAGCCAACTAGCTAAAAAAGCTGTCTGTGCCCTTAAGCAAGGCACTTAACCTTAGTTGCTCTGGATAAGATAATGTTAATGATTAAAATGTTTAAAAAAAGAATAAAAAAATTTAATAAAAAATGTAAAAAAATTATAGGGGTGAAAATGTTATGGATACAACAGCTTCTGGGTCCAGGACCTGGATGATTAAAGAGGTTTCAGATACAACACTTAAGCACCCTCTCCCTTATGAAGCAATTCAAATGTGGCAATGCAAATGTGGAGATGTTGAGTGGGCTATTTAAAAACTAGAAAAGCCCGGCTTCTCTCTGGACCCCCCTTCAGGCCAATGAGGAGTAATGTTGACTCAATTTAACAGTATAATAAATACATTTCATGTATGCTATCAGAAAAATTATCATTTGGTTGTGTTTAAGAAGGCCTTGAATAATATTAGAATACAAAAATATATATATTTTAAAGAACACAATATGGCTTGCCGGGGGCCAACGTAGTGCTCTGAACTTGACTGACTGTGTGGACACTAGATCAGATCACATAGATTTTAATACGTTTATGTTACTGTAGGCTGTTGCCGTTTGCTCAAGTGTGGAGGGTATGGAACAGTGATTATTCCTGGAAAAAGTGATATTTTGAAATAGAGCTCATCTCTTTAATTCAAGTTTGGCAATGGTAAGTGTTTTAGAAACCTCAGAATCTGCTCTTTCTGATACTATATAGAAATCGAAACTTCTTAGATGCATGCGACACTGTACGATGATTTGAAAAAGTCATTTTTAGCGGTTTGTGAAAATACTGTAAATGACCTGTTAACTGCTTATAACACAACTTACGTTAGTGATATCGAAATTCTAACATCATACGTGTGTTAAATAGACTTATTTAGGTAAAGTCAAGGACGGCAGGGGGCACAACTTTTAATTGACATTGGGTCAAAATGATCCACTTGGCCTTTCTAGTGTTAAGGCTACTCGGAAATCAAGTACTATTTACTGTATGTTGCATTCAAGTAATTATGGACTAACCAGTTTAAAGATGTCTCAATGACTTTGAGGTTAATAGCTACAATCATGGTTAAGCTCACATTAGTTCTGAATAAGAAATGTATTGGAATGGGTCTGAGGACAGAGGAGTCCTCATAAAAACACCATATACAGTGGGGAGAACAAGTATTTGATAACCTGCAAAATCGGCAGTGTTTCCTACTTACAAAGCATGTAGAGATCTGTAATTTTTAATCATAGGTACACTTCAACTGTGAGAGACGGAATCTAAAACAAAAATCCAGAAAATCACATTGTATGATTTTTAAGTAATTAATTTGCATTTTATTGCATGACATAAGTATTTGATACATCAGAAAAGCAGAACTTAATATTTGGTACAGAAACCTTTGTTTGCAATTACAGAGATCATACCTTTCCTGTAGTTCTTGACCAGGTTTGCACACACTGCAGCAGGGATTTTGGCCCACTCCTCCATACAGACCTTCTCCAGATCCTTCAGGTTTCGGGGCTGTCGCTGGGCAATACGGACTTTCAGCTCCCTCCAAAGATTTTCTATTGGGTTCAGGTCTGGAGACTGGCTAGGCCACACCAGGACCTTGAGATGCTTATTACGGAGCCACTCCTTAGTTGCCCTGGCTGTGTGTTTTGGGTCATTGTCATGCTGGAAGACCCAGCCACGACCCACCTTCAATGCTCTTACTGTGGGAAAGAGGTTGTTGGCCAAGATCTCGCAATACATGGCCCCATCCATCCTCCCCTCAATACGGTGCAGTCGTCCTGTCCCCTTTGCAGAAAAGCATCCCCAAAGAAGGATGTTTCCACCTCCATGCTTCACGGTTGTGATGGTGTTCTTGGGGTTGTACTCATCCTTCTTCTTCCTCCAAACACGGCGAGTGGAGTTTAGACCAAAAAGCTCTATTTTTGTCTCATCAGACCACATGACCTTCTCCCATTCCTCCTCTGGATCATCCAGATGGTCATTGGCAAACTTCAGACGGGCCTGGACATGCGCTGGCTTGAGCAGGGGGACCTTGCGTGCGCTGCAGGATTTTAATCCATGACGGCGTAGTGTGTTACTAATGGTTTTCTTTGAGACTGTGGTCCCAGCTCTCTTCAGGTCATTGACCAGGTCCTCCCGTGTAGTTCTGGGCTGATCCCTCACCTTCCTCATGATCATTGATGCCCCACGAGGTGAGATCTTGCATGGAGCCCCAGACCGAGGGTGATTGACCGTCATCTTGAACTTCTTCCATTTTCTAATAATTGCACCAACAGTTGTTGCCTTCTCACCAAGCTGCTTGCCTATTGTCTTGTAGTCCATCCCAGCCTTGTGCAGGTCTACAATTTTATCCCTGATGTCCTTACACAGCTCTCTGGTCTTGGCCATTGTGGAGAGGTTGGAGTCTGTTTGATTGAGTGTGTGGACAGGTGTCTTTTATACAGGTAACGAGTTCAAACAGGTGCAGTTAATACAGGTAATGAGTGGAGAACAGAAGGGCTTCTTAAAGAAAAACTAACAGGTCTGTGAGAGCCGGAATTCTTACTGGTTGGTAGGTGATCAAATACTTATGTCATGCAATAAAATGCAAATTAATTACTTAAAAATCATACAATGTGATTTTCTAGATTTTTGTTTTAGATTCCGTCTCTCACAGTTGAAGTGTACCTATGATAAAAATTACAGACCTCTACATGCTTTGTAAGTAGGAAACCTGCAAAATCGGCAGCGTTTCAAATACTTGTTCTCCCCACTGTAGGTCCACCTCTTTAAATTGTTATATGTTGCTTCCCACTCAAATAGCCTCCCTGGTTTAATATATTACCTAATGCCGAATGACAAGCAGGCACAGGTGGGTCAAATGTGATTGATATAAACTTCAATGATGTAAGCAACATTTCAAATCTCTTAGTTTACAAAATCCCAATTTATAATTGATCATACATACTATACTGTATGTGATTAACACCAAGGAAGAACATATGATAGCATACTGTATGAGTAATGAATATGTTAATAATTCCTATTTTAATTCAACTTTGATTATTGGAGAGAGGGTGAGTATCATGACTGGTTGGCTAACAAACTATCATACTTTGACCATAAACACTAGTGCTGTACCTTTCTAGAGGAGAAATGTTAACTAATGGCTTTAAAAGCACCAGTATTATGAAAGGTTGCAGTATTATGTAAATAATAGCAGGGAGAGAAGCATAGGTTGTTTATAGACAACTATTGATGCACAGTAAGAGCCAATCCTTTTTGCTCATAAGCATTATATGTGCATCATAAAACACATGAATGTATGTTTAGACACAAATGTGGGGATATGAAAAAAAAACAAAAAAACAATGCCAATGGAAATAAATTGGTGTATTTGTGCTTATAAAAGTGACAGAGTATGGATTATTACTGAGATCCCTGAACCCATGGTGTTGTAAAGTGATACATCTTTCAGTGGACAGGGGAGATGAGGGAGACATTGCGTCAAAGGCTGTTACAGACTCGGTCGGCATAAACGACCCTCATTCAACATCCACCCAGGAGGCATTTTCTAGTCATCCTAACAAAAACAAAAACAATACCATGTACCTGTAAACTGACCATGTTAAGGAAATGTAGAACAAGAATGGGTACTCTTGGAAAGCACTCTTTTCTATCCTTTTACGGCTAGGGGTTCCGCCAGCGGAACGTTTCGACAACATCCGGTGAAATTGCAGAGCGCCAAATTCAAAATAAATTAGAAATATTTAACTTTCATACAATCACAAGTGCAATACACCAAAATAAAGCTTAACTCCTTGTTAATCCAGCCACTGTGTCAGATTTCAAAAAGGCTTTACGGCGAAAGCAAACCATGCTATTATCTGAGGACAGCACCCCATCAAACAAACACATGACAATCATATTTCAACCCGCCAGGCGCGACACAAAACTCAGAAATAACGATATAATTCATGCCTTACCTTTGAAGATCTTCTTCTGTTGGCACTCCAATGTCCCATAAACATCACAAATGGTCCTTTTGTTCGATTTATTCCGTCGTTATATCACCAAAATGCCCATTTATTTGGCACGTTTGATTCAGAAAAACACCGGTTCCAACTCGCCCAACATGACTACACATTATCTTATAAATTACCTGTAATCTTGGTCCAAACATTTCAAATAACTTTCCTAATCCAACTTTAGGTATTTTAAAACGTAAATAATTGATCAAATTTAAGATGGAATAAACCGTGTTCAATAGCGGATAAAATGAAAGTGGAGCGAGCTTTCAGATCGCGCGCCCCAAACACAACAGTACACTAGACGACTCGACACTCAGTCTGAACAGCCATACTTCTTCATTACTCAAAAGAAAAACATCAACCAATTTCTAAAGACTGTTGACATCTAGTATAAGCCCTAGGAACTGCTTCCAGATGCCTCAGAAATCTAGATACCAATTGAAATCAGTCACCTCAACAAATAATTTTCCTGGATGGTTTGTCCTCGTGGTTTCGCCTGCCAAATAAGTTCTGTTATACTCACAGACATCATTTTAACAGTTTTAGAAACTTTAGAGTGTTTCCTATCCAAATCTACCAATTATATGCATATCCCCGCTTCTGGGCCTGAGGAGCAGGAAGTGTACTTTGGGCACGATTTTCATCCGGACGTGAAAATACCACTCCCTATCCCAAACAGGCTATACAGTCTTTCTGCATACCACACATACTGAATGTCATGTGTTCCATGACTTCACCAGTGGGAAAAATATGAACATCTGGGAAAGGTATCTACAGCTCACATCAAAGCACAGTTAGTATATCCCGTACCTGCATGTCATCAGCTGAGAGGAGATTGTGAGCATATATGCAATATATTTCCTATAAGACATCTAGGTACTATAGGTTGGGCATTGGACACAAACATCAGTGTGTCATGTCTCTCATCATAGGACATGTCTCTCAGGGTAGTGGCATGGAGCCAGAGAGTGCTCTCTCATCACTGGGACTGTCCACTAGCACAAAGTAATGAGATCATCCTGGGTGAAGTGATGCTGAAAATGAATCATCTCCTCTCTATCCCCCCATGGCACGGTGTCCACATTTCTCCAGGACCTTGTACTGATAGTCCATCCATCCTGTAACACAGGCCAGTGACACCAGAGCCATCACTGGAACAACCCAGCCCCCACACAGCATATAACTGACAATATCCCCAAATCTAGTCAAATCAGAGCAGAAAACATAGGACCATAAGACGTTTGGTAACACTTCCTTTTAAGGGATCCTTATTAGAGTCGAATTACACTAACAAGTATTGCAGTTAACTAACGATTCACAGTTAAAATGTAATAACATGTACCTGGTTGTAATTGCGGTCTGTAATTACAGAAGTGTAACATCGAATGCTTGTAACAATACTTATAAAATGGGCAGGTTGCCACTAAATTCACTAACTTGTTGTTTCACTTCTTCTAAGCTGCATCCGATTCATTCATGTAAACGTTGTTGCTAACACCTAACACTTGCCCCAAAATAAAGTGTGCCACCTGGGTTAACTTGGTTGAGCTTAAAAATACAGATTTAATATGAGTGTCATCCCAGATGAGGAATAAGACACTATTTCAAAGCACATGTAAAATTTGCATAAGTACAATGCAATTACTAGTTGTTACACAGGCTTTAGCAAATTAAAATGAAGTGTATGTTGAGGAGTACTTACTTGTAATTAATGTGTACTTTTACAGTACATTACCTATCCTAACAACCTGGTCCTTAATTTAAAGCTTGTGGAAGTGAGATCCAAGTGGTAGAATAAATACACACGTACACCACAGAGTACAAGTAATATCTGCATAAGTACAATGTAATTACAAGGTGTTACACTTCATTGTAACTAGCCAAATCCTGTGTATCTTTAGGGGTACTTACTTGTAATTATTGTGTACCGATAACCAGTGGTGGAAAAATTACCCAATTGTCATTCTTGAGTAAAAGTAGAAAATGAATGAAGTCACGCAGTAAAATACTCCTTGAGTAAAAGTCTAAAAGTGTTTGGTTTTAAATATACTTAAGTATCCAAAGTAGAAGTATAAATGTCACATTCCTTATATTGAGCAAACTAGATGGTACAATAAAAATAATATACAAAATATAATGGATAGCCAGGGGCACACTCCAACACTATTTACACATTTATTGAGAACTGTAGTGGAGGAAAAATAAAAATAGTAAAGTACAGATACCACAAAAAAAAAAACTTAAGTAGTACTTTAAATTATTTTTACTTAAATATGCACTCAAACTTTTGTATAATTTCAGCCAGCAGTTTAGAAAGTGGTGCTCATGAGCCAAAAGTGGTCCCCGTTTTTTGTGTCCTACATCCATTTCGTATGATGTTATGTCCTACAATTATAATTTTTTTAAATTTGTGCAATTCATATGAAATGTTCCGAATCAAATTCGTACTATATGTTACAAATTTGTTGTGCTTAAGATCCTGGTGTGCATCTTTAAGTACTGGTACTTTAGTTTACACCACTGCCGAAAGCATACCAACAAGCCATATTTCAGCTTGCACAAATCCCATAATATGTGTAAGCCAACTGAGAACTTGTGATTTTTTTTACTAGTTTAGCGAGCTGGCTAACGCTGTCCCGTACTGATCCAGCCTAGCTTGCTAGCTAGTTGGCTAATAATGTTAAGTATACTTACCTTTGTAATTGTCACGTTCCTGACCTATTTCTGTTAGTTTGTTGTATGTGTTAGTTGGTCAGGACGTGAGTTTGGGTGGGCATTCTATGTTTTCTGTTTCTATGTTGGTTTAAGGGTTGCCTGGTATGGCTCTCAATTAGAGGCAGGTGTTTGGCGTTTCCTCTAATTGAGAGTCATATTTAGGTAGGTTGTTTCACAGTGTTCGTTGTGGGTGGTTGTCTCCTGTGTCAGTGTTTGTCGCACCATACGGGACTGTTCGGTTTGTTTTGTACATCGTCATTTTGTGTAGTCTATTTTTACCTGTTCGTGCGTTCTTCGCGTTATTTGTAAGTTCGTATTGTTCAGGTCTGTCTATACATTTCGGTTTTGTTATTTTGTAGTTTATTCAAGTCTAGGTCGTTTTCTGTCTTCATTGTTTTGTCGTGTCTTTATTAAATTATGTATTCACAACCCGCTGCGCCTTGGTTCAATCACTACTCCTCCTCTTCGGTTGAAGAGGAGGAGAACCACCGTTACAGTAATTGGTTAAATAGGACAACACGTAGAATTTAAAGCCCTTCTCCAATTTGCTTTTCCGCACTGACGTTGTGGAATTTACAGTTCGCCTTCCTAATAAAAGTCCAGCAATGAAAGTGATGCAAACGGAGAACACCCAGCATGTTAACATTAGCTAGCTACGTGTGTCAACACACACTATGAGTAACATTCATTCCTTTTCAATGTAGCTAAACACTAGCTAGCTAACTTATTACTGTTCGCACAGATAGAACATGTGACGCATCCGGTTGGAGATGCCTCTCCCCGACAAATATGGTGGGGAGAGGATGCTCAGTGGCCGGCAGTGGGAGCATATGGAGTGAGATGGAACTGGGCTAACATTCTGATGATTTTCTCATCAATGAAACATTTGATCTCAATAGAAAACTGCAATATTTTGTAAAGAGTAGACTCCCTTTGCCAAAATTGCAATGTTTGGAGTGAAAAGGCGAATTGAGTTATTGTACATGTGCACTTCACAGACTAGGCGTTCCCTTATGGAAATATGCAAATACATGCCATAACGTTGTGACGGCCCTGAATTTTTCTGAACCGTCTCAGTGCTTCTCCTTCCAATAGGCCGCTTCCCCTTTAATTCCCAATTAAATAGCCAGCATCAGCTGCGCAAAAGTGGGGTTGTGATGGAGACGTGAATGAGGATGTGTTCAACCCTCAGTTCCGAAACTTCTCTATTTCGTCTGTTTTGTAGCCTAATAGCAAGTTTACCCAGGATCGGATCCACTCTTTGCGTCCATGGACTACACCTCTCCGTTGTTCTTCGTGGCCTTTCTCTCCGCTGGAGATCTGTTGGCGGATTGGATTGTCTGACTGACCAACTGACTACAACCTTTTTGTATACGGTATTTCATTTGTTTTGGTGTGATGTATACCGTGATGATTTATGTAGTTAGTTGTAGTTGAGGACTTATTAAGAGTTGATACGCTTGATGGTTGTGTGGTAAAATAATTGTTATTTTGATTGTATGATTTGATACTGGGTTTACGCTACACTTGTATGAACGGACAAACATTGCGTGACTAAGGCCACTTGAGTTCCCTGAACTTCTTTACCGGGCTAGACTCTTTATAGGCCCGAGGTACAGGACATTTCTGGAGGAACCAGAGCTCATTATTTGTTATATTGTTATGTGTGTGTGATCATTTATGTTGGTAATACAACCCACGCAAAAGAATACAGTTGTTTTTGAAGTTCTTTCCAATGTTTTAAGGGTTTATGATGTGTATTTCCATCCTGACTTTTACATGAGTCCTTTGTATTGGTGTAGACTTGACGGACCAGATGGGACTCATTCCCTCCCAAACCAAAAGGAGAAACCAATATTTTCTCTGGTAGGCACAACCTACCTGGCACCCCTATAAACAATAACCTCAAGTCAAAACCGTTACATAAAAAATGGCGCCCCAGATGGGACCTCAACATTGAGAACTAACCAAAGCAAATCTTTTGTGTGGAATTAAAACAATGGATTCACCCCAAGAAAATGTGCTCATCCATATCATACCTGTCAATGGGAATACACAGGGCCATTCTGACCATCAAGCTGACAATACAAATCATGATGTGAATGGAGATAATGGAGTTGATTTGGACCAGAGCCCTGGGAATCTGAATGCTCGGTCTGGACCACAGGAGGTCTAACCAGTTACTCACTTATTGACATGGATCTGTGTGGAAGTACTGAGCTAGCCCTCCCTCTGACGCCCAACCTTCCTCCATTGTCTGGTTTATCTCCAGAGGTTGTAGTCTTACAACTTCAAGGTGACATCCTTGATATTCGTCGGACTCAACAACATCTCCAAACTCTAATCCACCATAAATTCAAATGTCTGAGTGAAGTGCAACAGAGTGCCATGGAATTCAGAAACTCACTGAGCACTAACTCACACGCTGACAGAGCTCAGTGAGAGTGGAAGACGGTATGTTACTGGTGCCATGGACAGGCAGTTTGATTACCAACGAAACAACTCACTGCCACTCTCCAGTGGCGCCTGCAACATCATCACACTGAGATCCTCAAGGACGTTAATTCTGTTTTTTCTCCCCTGGTTAACACTGTAGACCACTTGCAGACAGAGCTCTCTAATTGTGTTAAAATGTTGGATGATGCGTCTGTTGACATGGCCTCCATTAGGCACAACTCCTTGCACAGAGCTTCTCTGGTGTCCACTTCTGTTCAGACCACTGAGGGCCAAGCTGGCACCTCAGAACAGCCAAGACAAGGCCATGCTGCAGCCACCCCTTGCAGGATGCAATCCACCATGAATCCTGGTGTTATTTTTCATGGTCCGATAACTCCCTCACCCTCTACTTCCGCAATCCCTCCTAGCTCTTTTGTTCATGGTGATTTGAGTAGACGTCATGTGGGGGCGATGCCCATTAAATTGTAATTTCCCACCTTTGGGGAAAAAGGATGACAGTCCTGATCCGCTAATGTATCTGGAAAGATGTTGTGACTTTCTTGCCCTCAATCCCCTGGCTGACGAAGAACTCCTTGCCACATTGAGGAATGTGTTGCATGGGACAGCTCGAGACTGGTGGGATGTGGCACGTCTCACCACTACCTCCTGGGCTGACTGAAGCCAAGTTTTCCTCTGCATTTCTGTCTGAGGACTACACAGATGAGCTGGCAGACAGAGTCAGAAATCGAGTGCAAAGAGAGAGTATCCGTGACTTTGCATACGGTTACCACTCCCTGTGCAGAAGGTGGAAACCTGGCATTGAGGAGGAAGAGGTCATTAAGTTGATCTTGAAGAACATCAACCCACTACTAGCCAGTCAACTCCGAAAAAGAGTCACCACTGTCGATGGACTGGTTCGCCTGGGACAGCAGTTGAAGGACAGAGAATGCAAACAGCAATATGAACAGAGAAAGAAACAGACACCCAAACCAGACCATCAACAACAGCCAGAGTCTCCAGCCAAGACCCCTCCCATGTTCTGTTGGAGATGTAGCCAAAAGGGACATTCTTCAGCCACATGTCCAAGACCGTATCAAGTAAACCCTTCTAGAAACCACAAATCACAACAGGCCAACACACCTAACTCCCTTCGCAGGAACGACCATCCTACTCTGTGTGCTTTGACCAGAGCTGAAACCCCAAGAGTCACTGCCTAGGCCCATGGACAGGAAGAGCCATCCTGGACACCGGGTCATCCTACACACTGCTCAATGAGAAACTGTAGAAGGAGGTTAAAAGGTCCACAATACAACTTGGAGTGAGGTGGAGTTCCGCCTGTGTAACCGCTCCTATATGATTCCATCTGTTATCCTACAAACCAAGAACCGTGCTTTTCCTGTCGTGTTGGGAATTGATTTCATGTACTTCAGTGGTGTCCAGATTGATATCGCACACAATTGCTACTGTTTTCCATACAATCCGAGCAAGAAGCATTTCTTCCAATCAGAAGCTACAAAGTTACATGATTGGTGTCCAAATGTGGCAGTCTTCTCTGCCGTTGCTCCAGTACCACTAACCCTTGATAATCCTTCTGATGATCTCCTTTTACAGGCTGTGAGAAGAGCTCAGCTGGAACAGCCAGAGGAGTTAAGGCTGTTGGAACAGCTGCAGAATAATGCTGATGTATGTACTTCAAAGCTAGGACGCACTGGGCTCCTGAAGCACAAAATATTCCTTACACAGGAAATGCCGATCAAGCAAAAGCCATATTGTTTGTCCCCAGCGAAGCTAATCATCCAAAAGGGACTCATTAATGAGATGTTGACACAAGATATAATTGAACGTTCCTCCTCTCCCAGGGCTGCTTTTGTTGTCCTCATCCCAAAAAAAGGTGGTCTTAGATCGTGTGGACTTTAGGAAGACCAACAATGTTTCCCAGACTGATGCCTATCCTCTTCCCACCATCCACGAGATCCTGGCGTCATTGTCTGGCGCTGTTGTGTTCACTACCCTTGACCTCAATAGTGGCTATTGGCAGGTTGAGATGGACCAGGAAAGCAAGGACAAGACTGCTTTTGTCTGTGCTGAGGGCTTGTTTTCCTTTAAGGTGATGCCTTTTGGATTAAAGAATGCACCTGCCACTTAGGTGAGCTCAAAGGGAAGATCTGTTTCGTCTACCTGGACGATATAATTATCTACTCCCAGAACAGAGAACAACACTTTCAAGATCTTCAAGCAGTGTTGGACAAGCTAAGAGAAGCTGGTCTGACATTGAATATGAAGAAGAGCAACTTCTGCCAAACCTCCCTAAAGTTCCTTGGCCATATTGTGTCTTTTGACGGCATTCATGCGGATCCTGAAAAGACGAAGGCTGTACAAGACTTCCCTGTGCCAACCACACTCAAGGCCCTTCAACGGTTCCTTGGGATGGCTGGATGGTACCATCGGTTTGTGTCAAACTTCTCCCAGGTGGCAGAACCCCTCAACGCATTGTAGCGAAAAGGAGCGAAATTCCGATGGACGGCAGTGCCAGACCTCCTTTGAAACCCTGAAACGACACCTCGTCAGACCTCCCATTTTGGGTCATCCCAACTTTGATTGCCCTTTTGTTGTTTACACTGATGCAAATGATGTTGGACTTGGTACTAGTCCAACAGACTGGACTTGGCACTGAAGAAGTGCTAGCATTCGCCAGTCGGACATTGAACGGAACTACTCCACAACCGAGCAAGAGTGCCTTGTAGTTGTCTGGGCTTTGGAAAAGTGGAGGTACTACCTGGAGGGAAGACACTTCACTGTGGTCACTGACCATTCCTCCCTTGTGTGGGTGTTCAAGACCAACAAACCAAGTACCAGACTCATCAGATGGGCTCTACGGTTGCAAGAGTTCACCTTTGCAGTAGAATACAGGAAAGGAAAATACAACACTGTTCCAGGTGCCTTATCCAGAGCTTCTGCTGGTGGTAATGGTGGCCCTCGTCTTACATGTGCTACTGTCCTGTCTAGCAGTCGAGACTCACCCAAAACTGACTTTCCCATCTCTGATGAGGCCATTTGGAAAGCCCAACAGGATGATCCAGAAGTACAGGCTTTGTACCAGACTATCCTGGAAGATGGAGAAAAGATGGTCAATCCTACCACAAAGCTGACCATCATTGAAGACAAAGTCTACCGAGTTGTACAACTACCTCACAGAACACTCTACCAAATGTACATACCTGAAACTCTACGCCTTCAACTGCTTCAACATTTCCATGAAGACCCATTAGCTGGTCATTTGGGCAGGTTCAAAACCTACAAGCGGTTGCAAGCATTACTGTACTGGCCACATCTGAGCATAGATGTGAAGTCACACATTTGAAACAGTCAGGTTTGTCAAATGTACAAACCAGAAGGTAGAAAGCCTGCTGGCAAGTTACAGCAAACGGTGGTTACCCGACCTTGGGAAATGTTAGGAGGGGATTTGATGGGTCCATTTCCTAGAAGCTCCAATCAGAATGTGTACATGCTTGTTTTTGTTGATTACTATTCGAAGTGGGTGGAGCTCTTTGCCCTGCGTCAGGCCACAGCAAGGACCGTCTCTAACATCCTTACAAAAGACATCCTGACTCACTGGGGAGTGCCTGATTACATTTTGTCTGATTGAGCTTCCCAATTCGTCTCTGATCTCTTTGAGGAGACCTGCCAAAGATGGAACCTGAGACAGAAGTTGACCACGGCCTATCACCCACAGACCAACCTCACTGAGAGAGTAAATCAAACCTTGAAGACAATGGTTGCTTCCTATGTAGGGACCCAGCACAAACACTGGGACAAGAACCTTCATGAGTTTTGATTTGCCCTGAATTCTGCTGTGCAAGAGTACACTGAAGTCACACCTGCAGAGCTGAACCTAAGTTGTCCCCTCCAAGGACCCTTGGGTATGGTGCTACAGCCCCAGCAGCTTACTCCAGACTCTGCATACTATGACCAGGTAGTCCATCTCCACGACTTGAGAGCTCTTGTCTCAAAGAACATGATCCAGGCTCAACTCAAGCAGAAGAGAAATTATGATAAGAACAGACGAGACATGCAGTTCCAGCTTCGTGATTGGGTGTGGCTTCGCTCTCATCCTTACTCGAAAGCTGAACAATTCTTCTCGGCCAAGCTCGCTCCTAAATGGCAAGGACCATATAGGATTGTGGAGCAGATGGGCCAGTTTGAACTACCGAGTGGTGAAAGAGGACACGGGAAGATATGCGCGTTGTCCATGTCTCACGCCTTAAGACCTGTTACCCCTCGGCTGAGGAATTGGAGGAGATTGAGCGCCGCAAGGTCCTGGATATCTTTGAAGAGGAAAGTGAGGAGACTTTTCTCGGATTCCCAGACCCAGAAGTCTCACGCCTTAACGGGATTGCAGCCATAAGAAGTTAACGGGATGATATGACAACAGCCAGTGAAAGTGCAGGGCGCCAAATTCAAACAACAATTCTCATAATAGAAATTCCTCAAACATACATGTATTTTATACCATTTTAAAGGTAATCTTGTTGTTAATCCCACCAAAGTGTCCGGGTTTCAAATAGGCTTTTCAGCGAAAGCACCACAAACGATTATGTTAGGTCACCACCAACTCACAGAAAAATTCAGCCATTTTTCCAGCCAAAGAGAGGAGTCACAAAAAGCACAAATAGAGATAAAATTAATCACTAACCTTTGATGATCTTCATCAGATGACACTCATAGAACTTCATGTTACACAATACATATATGTCTTGTTCGATTAAGTTCATATTTATATCCAGAAACCTCAGCTTACATTGGCGCCATGTTCAGAAATGCCTCCAAAATATCTGGAGAAATTGCAGAGATCCATGTCAAATAACAGAAATACTCATCATAAACTTTGATGAAAGATACATGTTTTACATAGATTTAAAGATACACTTGTTCTTAATGCAACCGCTGTGTCAGATTTCAAAAAGCTTTATGGCAAAACACAATATTCAATCATCTGAAAACCGCGTTCAGCCACAAAAGCAAGCCATACAGTTACCCGGCAAATTGTGCAGTCAACAAAACTCATAAAAAGCATTATAAATCTTCACTTTTGCTGATCTTCGTCGGAATGCACTCCCAGGACTCCCACAAGAAATGTTAGTTTTGTTCGGTAATGTCAATTTTTTTTATATCCAAATAGCTATTTTTGTAGCGTGTTTGGTAAACAAATCCAACGTCAGGAAGCGCGTTCACTAAAAGCTGACGAAATGTCCAAAAGTTCCGTAACAGTCAGTAGAAACATGTCAAACGTTGTATTGAATCAATCTTTAGAATATTTTTAACATAAATCTTGAATAACGTTCCAACCGGAAAATTACATTAACTTCAGATGAGCGATGGAACAGAGCTCCCTCATGCGAACGCGCATGGTCAAAGAATGGTCAGGTCATGGCAGACCTGACTAATTCCCCTCTCATTCGGCCCCCCTTCACAGTAGAGGCATCAGACAAGGTTCTACAGACTGACATCTAGTGGAAGCCGTAGGAAGTGCAAACTTATCTATATCTCGCTGTGATTTCAATAGGATCTTGGTTAAATCGACCAGCCTCAGAATTTCAACTTCCTGTTTGGATTTTTTCTCAGGTTTTTGCCTGCCATATGAGTTCTGTTATACTCACAGACATAATTCAAACAGTTTTAGAAACTTCAGAGTTTTCTATCCAATACTAATAACAATATGCATATATTAGAAACTATGACTGAGGAGCAGGCCGTTTACTCTGGGCAGCTCTGTGCACCTTTCATCCAAGCTACTCAATACTGCCCCTGCAGCCATAAAAAGTTAAGGCCTGTGATCTCTCAGCTGAGGAGCGTGAGCTCCAAAAAGTCATGAATATTTTTGTAGAGGAACGTGATCAGGAGACCTTTCTCGGTTTCCCCGACCAAGATGTGGGGGGGGTGTGATGGCCCTGAATTTTTCTGAACCGTCTCAGTGCTTCTCCTTCCAATAGGGCGCTTCCCCTTTAATTCCCAATTAACTTGTTATGGATAGGGGGCAGCATTTTCACGTTTGGATGAAAAGCGTGCCCAGAGTAAACTTCCTGCTACTCAGTCCCAGTTGCTAATATATGCATATTATTAGTAGATTTGGATAGAAAACATTCTGAAGTTTCTAAAAGTGTTTGAATGATGTCTGAGTATAACAAAACTCATATGGCAGAAAAAAACCTGGGAAAAAATCCAACCAGGAAGTTGGAAATCTGAGGTTGGTCGTTTTTCCAACTCATTCCCTATTGAAGATAGTGGGATATGGTTCATGTTGCACTTCCTAACGCTTCCACTAGATGTCAACAGTCTTTAGAACCTAGTTTGATGCTTCTACTGTGAAGTGGGCTGAATGAGTCAGAGGTCTGCCAGAATGCCTTGAGCTCGTGACGCTCGTTCAACTTGAGCGAGCTCTGTTCCATTGCTTTTCTGAAGACAAAGGAATTCTCCGGTTGGAACATTTTTGAAGATTTATGTTAAACATCCTAGATTGATTCTATACTTCGTTTGACATGTTTTTACGGACTGTAATATGACTTTTCGTCTGAACTTTTGCCTGGACCTGCCCGCGCGTCGTGAGTTTAGATTGTGTACTGAACGCGCGAACAACAAGGAGGAATTTGGACATAAATGATGGACTTTATGGAACAAATCAAACATTTTATTGTGGAACTGGGATTCCTGGGAGTGCATTCTGACGAAGATCATCAAAGGTAAGTGAATATTTATAATGCTATTTCTGACTTCTGTTGACTCCAACATGGCGGATATCTTCTTGGGTTGTGTTGGTCTCTGAGCGCCGTATTCAGATTATTGCATGGTTTGATTTTTCTGTAAAGTTTTTGAAATCTGACACAGCGGTTTTATTAAGGAGAAGTATATCTTTAAATCTGTGAATAACACTATCTTTTATCAATGTTTATTATGAGTATTTCTGTGATTTGATGTGGCTCTGTGCAAATTCACGGAAAGTTTTGGAGGCAAAGCCAAATGTAAACTGAGGTTTTTGGATATAAATATGAACTTGATCGAACAAAACATACATGTTGTCCCGGGAGTGTCATCTGATGAAGAATATCAAAGGTTAGTGTCACGATCGTCTTCTTGAGAGAAAGTGGACCAAGGCGCAGCGTGTGCAAAATACATCTTCTCTTTATTTAGAAAAGAGAGAACACAAAACGAACACTATACACAAACTAACAAAACAACAAAACAACAAACGACCGTGAAGCTAAATAACGTAAGTGTACTGACAAGCAACAAACGTTCAACATAGACAATTACCCACAAACACATGATGCCCATGGCTGCCTTAAATATGGCTCCCAATTAGAGACAATAAACCACAGCTGTCTCTAATTGAGAACCAATCTAGGCAGCCATCGACATACAAACACCTAGACCAGACATTGCCCCATTAAACCTACAAAACCCCTAGACAAACCAAAACACATACTTCACCATGTCACACCCTGACCTAACTAAAATAATAATGAAAACAAAGATAACTAAGGCCAGGGTGTGACAGTTAGTGATTCATTTTATCAATATTTCTGCTTTTTGTGACTACTCTCTTTGGCTGGAAAATCGCTGTATGCTTTCTGTGACTAGTTGCTGACCTAACATAATGATATGTTCTGCTTTCGCCGAAAAGCTTTTTTGAAATCGGACACTGTGGTTGGATTAACGAGAATTGTATCTTTAAAATGGTGTCTAATACTTGTATGTTTGAGAAAATTGAATTATGAGATTTCTGTTGATTGAATTTGGCGCCCTGCAATTTCCTTGGCTGTTGGTGAGCCAGTCCTAGACAGGTTAAATAGCCAGCATCAGCTGCGCAAAAGTGGGGTTGTGATGGAGACGTGAATGAGGATGTATTCAACCCTCAGTTCCGAAGCTTCTCTATTCCGTTTGTTTTGTTGCCTTTAAAAGTGTGTTTTGTAGTCTAATAGCAAGTTTACCCAGGATCGGATCCACTCTTTGCGTCCATGGACTACACCTCTCCGTTGTTCTTCGTGGCCTTTCTCTCCGCTGGAGATCTGTTGGCGGATTGGATTGTCTGACTGACCAACTGACTAAAACCTTTTTGTATACGGTATTTCATTTGTTTTGGTGTGATGTATACCGTGATGATTTATGTAGTTAGTTGTAGTTGAGGACTTATTAAGAGTTGATACGCTTGATGGTTGTGTGGTAAAATAATTGTTATTTTGATTGTATGATTTGATACTGGGTTTACGCTACACTTGTATGAACGGACAAACATTGCGTGACTAAGGCCACTTGAGTTCCCTGAACTTCTTTACCGGGCTAGACTCTTTATAGGCCCGAGGTACCAGAGCTCATTATTTGTTATATTGTTATGTGTGTGTGATCATTTATGTTGGTAATACAACCCACGCAAAAGAATACAGTTGTTTTAAGTTCTTTCCAATGTTTTAAGGGTTTATGATGTGTATTTCCATCCTGACTTTTACATGAGTCCTTTGTATTGGTGTAGACTTGACAGACCAGATGGGACTCATTCCCTCCCAAACCAAAAAGGAGAAACCAATATTTTCTCTGGTAGGCACAACCTACCTGGCACCCCTATAAAAAAAATAACCAAGTCAAAACCGTTACAACGTGCCAGGAGGATCTTGCTAGCTCTTGCTTGGCTCTGCCCACCCCCTTGCTTGTTCTGGCCACTCGACTCACTAGCTTCCCATTGGTCTTTCTTGGGTTATAAGAAAGCATGATGATGACAACTAGTATCGGGTAAAATACTGTAGTGTCTAATGCTAGCTAAATTGTCATACATTCTTCTCTACCAGAGATTTCAACAAGGTCTCAGACACCAGGATGGAAAAATGCTTACAAGAAAGTAGCATTTGAAGACAAAGACAGATTTCCATTGTTACTAATAATATTTTATTTTGATTTGACTTGTAACATTAAAAACAAGAAAGACAGCTAATTTAGAAAACGGGATTGTCTACTCACCATTCCATTGGCAACAGATTTGAGTCACCACTAGAATAGTTATTTTTATATATGTTTATTCTAATTAATCAAATGATTAATGTAACAATAAAACTTATTTTGTACAAAATGTAAGTTATTTTTACATGTTGCAATAAAGTTTACTGAAGTAGATGCTCTATAGTTTTGTAGGTATTTTCACTTGGTAATGAGTGGTATGCCAAAGTAATTATATATAAATTGTTCAATCCTGTGTAACACCTAGTAACTTTGTATTTATGCAGATATTACATGTAATGTACACTGTTGTACTAGTGTGTTTATTTCTCACCTGGAAGGGCGCTTTCAGAAGCTGATGATTAGATTGTCAGAATGAAAAATATACTTTGTAGGTACACTCTAATTACAAGTAAGTACCTCTCAAGATGAGCTTCATTTTAACTAGCTAAATTCTGTGTAACACCTAGCAATTACTTATGCAGATATTACATGTACTAGTGTGTTTATTTGCCACTTGGCTGACGCTTTCAGAAGCTGCCAATTAGATTGTCAGGATGTGTAACGTACTTTGTAGGTACACTAATATCACAAGTAAGTACCCCTCAAGATGCACTTCATTTTAACTAGCTAAATCCTGTGTAACAAATAGTAATTTGTGTACTTATGTGAACATTACATGTACTCTATGGCACTTCCAGAAACTTTTAAAATTATGGCTAGGTTATCAAGATGGGTAATGTAATGTATAAGTACACATTAGTTACATGTAAGTACCCCTCAAGATACTTCATTTTAACTAGCTAAATCTTTTGTAATAACTTGTAATTACATTGTACTTAGGCAAACATTATGTAGTATGCTTTAAGTGTCTAATTCAAATCAAATGTTATTGGTCACATACAGCAGATGTTACTGCGGGTGTAGCGAAATGCTTGTCCTCATCTGGGATGACACTCCTATTAGATCTGTTTTCGTAAGCTCAACAAAGTTAAACCAAATGGAAGTAGTTTTGGGTGCTGCAAATTTTTCCGAGGGGAGGGGGGGGGGGGGGTGTAGCATTGCAGACGGCTATATCGGTACGCTAATACAAGACTTAAACACCCAGTGCACTACTCTTCAGAGAAAAAAAACGGCTATGGCAGATGGTGCACTTTATTTTGGGGAAACTTCTAGGAACAACATTGACTGGAGATATATTTTTGAACAGTGCACATTCATGGTTAAATAATTAGAGCCTATTGTGCATAGGCTATAATCTCCCAGACATCTGCAAGGGATCCCAACCTTCATCACAGTTGGTAATGAATCACACTGTAATAAGGATTCCTTAAAAGGTGTTACCAGAAGTCTAATCATAATGACAGTAAGACATCTGAATACCCCTTTTCATGGAGACTGTCATCTAAGTGGTTTCCAGCGTCCCACCTGCGTAAGGTCAGGTAATGATCTATGCTGGCTGAGATAGGTATGGCAGGATTGTAGATCAGTGTTACCTCGGTATCTTCAGGAACTTTATTCTATTAGGAGGGCAAATAAAGAAAATGGCTATTTCAGTTAAACAATTTCGTTTTTGGTAGAAAGTATGAGAGCCTTTCTGTGGGTAATGAAATCACAATGCAAGATCAGTGGTGTGGTTGTGGGATGGCAGTGTTCTTCATCCGTTAGGCCTGGCATTCATTGAGAGATTGATTAAAGCCTTCCTTATATTGCCCCCATATTTGGGGAGACATTGATGAATCCCTGCAAAGATACTTTTCCAGACAGACACAAACAAACAATCCAGAGAAAGTAAAAAGGGCCAAGTTAAAGTTAAATCTATCACAGGCCAGTAAGTGTAATGGGAAAATACAGTTTAAAGGTTTAGAATAAATCACAGATGTCAGGAGTTAATTTTCACTGCGTGAGGAAGTATGTTGTCCTAGAAATATAGAGTTGACTAACGGTGAGGTCTTGTGATGTCTGGTGAGTTCTGTTGATGGATGAGCAGGCGCAGCCTCACAAAGTCAGAGTGAAATGGCACAGGGCACAAGACAGAATGACAGACAGTGACACAAGCAGACAAAATCAGCAGAGCTACAGGGTCAGAAACACAGCCATAGACAAATAGGCCTTTGACACGCACAGCCTGCCCCAGATAGTTATAGCTACACAGTGGACTGAGCCTGTCACAGACCCAAAGCCATCATCTCTCTTGATGACTTGTTAACATGCATGGACCTAGTGGTTTGGTTTTCAAATTCCAAGATAAAAAAAGACTGGGAGGGTGGCACTACACTGGAGGCAGGCATGTGCTTGTTTATTGCAAGTGTAAGCAGCTCATCAGAAGAGTGGTTCATTGCAAATCCATTAAGTGTGCAGTGCATGAATCATGCTGCAGCCTGCACTGCCTCTGTATTTATGTTGTGCTGTAGTTTCTTGTGACCAGGACTGGTGGAAATACTGCCAAACAGCAAGGAAACTCATTATGTTTGTCACATCATTTATTGTCCTAATAAATTTAAGTTTGTTACACACACACACTGCTCATGTTTGAAAGTGTATATTAATAGACTTCAAAATATATGAAATATGGGATGCAACCACGTTGCTCGGCAATCTAGTCTGTTACAGTAGAGGTTATTTTAGGGTGTCCAGAGTGGAAAATGCACTTGTGATGACATTTCACTTCCTTATGTTATAAAATAAATTTTACCATTACAAATATGATTCTTCATGTTCTGAATCGTTCAGTGGGGTCTTTAACATTATATCAAAAATGTTGGATTTCGTAACGAAATACATCCGATAATATTAAACCACTGTGCTCTGTTGACAGAGTGGTGCAGCTTTCTCATTGAAACTTTTGAGAATTTAACATTTTGCAAAATGATCAAGACACGAGCTGAATGACATGTAAAAGGATTTGAAAATAAAAAGCTTGGGGTACGCTCAGTGCTCTGTTGACATTTCACAGAATTATGCTTGTTTTTGTGAGAAGTCTTCGAAAAAGAACAGGAACTTCGTATTAATATGAACAGCGTATACTAAAATGTGAAAATATAATATCTCTTACCTTTATTTCCTCCAGATTTGAAAAGAATGAGTTCAATGGTAAGCCTGTTCAGTAGCCTTAATTCTGTCACAGCATCCAGCCTAGCTGATGCAATGCTATTTTCCAGATTTTTGACCCGTTTCTTTTCCCTCTGGCCTCCATTGATTTAGTCGCCCTAATTTTGACCATCCTAAAAGGGATTATGTTAGAGAAATTAAGTTTGGACCATTGGTTTTCTTAGAGAATTATCTACACAACATGTTATTTTAGGCATTGGTCGAAAGCTATGTTTTTGGTTGAACACCATAGTTATTCACATTTGAATTAATATCAGGTAGGTATAAATGGCAGTGGTGTGTATGGAATCAATATATATTCCACCCGACTATCTAATGCAGTGGCAGAATATGCATCATCCACTCAGAGGTGCTAAATTTTAAGGCTGTAATTCTAGACCATTTGTTGAGGTAGATGGAGATATTACTGTATTAATATGAGACTTGCAATTTCCCAACAAGGTCCTATGGGATCTCTCAATTACATCCACGTGGAACTGCACTGACATTACATTCCCAGTTAATGTGATGTTAATACATCCACAGAATAAAATTGCATTACAAAAAGGTTATGTGAATTAACCCAGACATGAAACAACACGCATACATTTCCGCCCCTCTCCATGACTTGCATTGTGGCCTGTCATAGTTAATAGTTTACTCTTAAAAAAGCAGGTATATGAGCCTGAAGCAGTACGTGATCATTGACAAAATGATTAATCATCGTAAAGCTTGAGTTAGTACATTACTACCTGTTCATTATAACACCACACGTTGTCATGACACTATGTACCAAGCAACATAGCGTACACTATTTTCTCTCACTGAGAGAATACTGAAAGCCTGCATACAAACATACAGTTCCATAAAGAATAAAGATGGAAAGAGACTCCTACTTTTGTCAACCATCACACTCACACCATATATTATTTTTAGATGTGGCATAATGGAAGTGCTTCAGGTAAATGACCAACCTGCCTGTTCTGAATGTGGATTGGTGAGTGGGGAGAGTAGATCACTGAAAAGCAGAAAAAGAAAACAAGTGGAATAGAGGTTTCTTGTAATGTGTGCGCTAGCAGTACAGTGTATGTATGCAGAGGTCAGGGCTTGTCAGATACTCTCTTCACAAGCACAGCCACACTAGAAATTCACGTATTCATGTTCTAGCAACTGGAGGCACACGGCCAGAAATAGTGTATTGAAACATTTATGAGGCAATGGTGTGGCACTCGCATGTATTACAATGCAGCAATACAGAGAGGAACACAACACAACCACACATTTAACTGCTACTGGGATATTCTAGGGACAATGCAAGTGGCAAACCCTGAGACGATACAGAAAATAACGATTTCTAGTGAATTTTCAATTCTGCACATCCCACTGAAGTAAGAGCATCCTTACTGTGCTCAAAGAAGCCTCTGAAATCCCTCTACTGCATGTGGATGTTGAAGTTACTGACAGGAGGTAAGATTTCAAAGATGAAGAAGAATATGCAAAACTGAAAGGGAGGTAGTGAGGGCTATGGAATTTTGAAGTTATTTCAGATGAAATGCTAATAAAAATGCAATTACATACAGTACCAGTCAAAAGTTAGGACCCACCTACTCATTCAAGGGTTTCTTTATTTTTTACTATTTTCTACATTATAGAATAATAGTGAAGACATCAAAACTATCAAAAAACACATATGGAATTATGTAGTAACTAAAGAAGTGTTAAACAATTCAAAATATATTTAATAATTTTAGATTCTTCAAAGTAGCCACGCATTGCCTTTGACAGCATTAAACACTTGGCATTCTCTCAACCAGCTTCATGAGGAATGCCTTTCCAACAGTCTTGAAGGAGTTCCCACATATGCTGAGCACTTGTTGGCTGCTTTTCCTTCACTCTGCGTTCCAATTCATCCCAAACCATCTTAATTGGGTTGAGGTCGGGTGATTGTGGAGGCCAGGCCATCTGATGCAGCACTCCATCACTCCACATATTGGTCAAATAGCCCTTACATAGGCTGGAGGTGTGTTTTGGGTCATAGTCCCAATAAGCGCAAACCAGATGGGATGGTGTATCGCTGCAGAATGCTGTGGTAACCATTCTGGTTAAGTGTGCCTTGAATTCAAAATAAATCACAGACAGTGTCACCAGCAAAGGACCCCCACACCATCATACCTCCTCCATGCTTCACAGTGGGAACTACACATGCAGAAATTATCCGTTCACCTACTCTGCGTCTCACAAAGACACAGTGGTCGGAACCAAAAACCTCAAATTTGGGCTCAGACCAAAAGATTTCGACATGTCTAATGTCCATTGCTCATGTTTCTTGGCCCAAGCAGTCTCTTCTTATTATTGGTGTCCTTTAGTAGTGGTTTCTTTGCAGCAATTCGACCATGAAAGCCTGATTCACGCAGTCTCCTCTGAACAGTTGATGTTAAGATGTGTCTGTTACTTGAACTCTGTGAAGCATTTATTTGGGCTGCAATCTGAGGTGCAGTAAACTCTAATGAACTTATCCTCCACAGCAGAAGAAACTCTGGGTCTTCTTTTTCTGTGGCGGTCCTCATGAGATCCAGTTATCATAGCGCTTGAAAGTTTTTGCGACTGCACTTGAAGAAACTTTTAAAGTTCTTGTCTTAAAGTAATGATGGACTGTCGATTCTCTTTGCTTATTTGAGCTGTTCTTGTCATAATATAGACTAGGTATTTTACCAAATAGGGCTATCTTCTTTATACCACCCCTACCTTGTCACAACACAAATGATTGGCTCAAACGCATTAAGGAAAGTTGACGCACGCCTGTTAATTGAAACGCATTCCAGTTGACTACCTCATGAAGCTGGTTGAGAGAAAGCCAAGAGTGTGCAAAGCTGTTATTAAGGCAAAGGGTGGCTACTTTGAAGAATCTAAAATATATTTTGATTTGTTTATCAATTTCTTTGGTTACTACATGATTCCATATGTGTCATTTCATAGTTGATGTCTTCACTAGTATTCTAAATTGTAGAAAATAGTAAAAATAAAGAAAAACCCTTGAATGAGTAGGTGTCAGCACTTTGTGACATCGGCTGATGTAAAAAAAGGTCTTTAAATAAATTTGATTGAGTGTCCAAACCTGACTGGTATTGTATGTACAGTACGTATGCATTTGTAAACCTTTCCCATGACACAATGTGTCTGAATGCAGGTCTATGAAATAGATTAGTCATTAGAATAGAAACACAAAAATGTGCTCGGTTTTTGCCATCCACACTATGCTACTGGAAGATGCTATCACAAAACACAATGGCTTCATGAACAAGCTCCAAATAGCATCTGATTATTCAGTCCTGATCTGACTGTCTTGAGTGAACAAAACTCAATTTTCAGGTTAGGCCTAAGTATTGAATCCTCTGAGACGTTCCTCTGAACGGCTAAGTCTAAAAGACTGTACTTCATCCCAAGTCACTACCCCTGCATAACTCAAACTTATACTTCACACTTTTTGAAGACAAATTCTCTCCACGACATGTTTTGAATTTCCATTGTGATGATTACCTGGAAATTGCTACTGTTATAAATATAATTTGCGAGGGTTTGTGAAGTATCAGTCTTGCATGACAGGCCCACTTGACAGGCCCTCTATCAGGCTGGTGCAGGTGGCTATATACAGTAGCTGGTCTATCCTCACTGTGTTGACAACACAGTGTTGTGCACCACCTCCTCCTCTAACACCAACGTGTTACTGATGCCTGTGCGTCAGAGGATCTGTTAAGATGTAGCTAAGCTCAGCTCCCACCTTATTCCCAGGGTATTATCCTCAGGCATCTTTCCCCATAAACCCCCGAGTCTGCTCAATATCTCCTTGTAAATTCTCCAACTTCTCCACTAAATACGACAGAATTGAGCAGAGGTTGGATTTTTGGATTTATACTGTGTATCTGTACTTTGCCTTTAAAAGAGGATGTAATTTACTTCAAAGTATTATTGTGTCCTGTTTGAGGATGGTTTGAGTTCAACCTTGTTATGTATTCTAACGCTGTTGTACTGATATTAGGGTTGATAACGTAAAACTTCCTAAGTGGTACTCGATAATCTAGAGCTGGAAATTTCATACAAATATTAGTGTGGTGGCAGTATCCTGCAACAACATAAGTAACTAACCATTCCAAGCACAACAAATGCCATTAATCAAAATTAATCTCATGAGAGCATAATCTATCGATCTCGTTGGAAATATATGACGACAAGGTAACCTGCAGCATGGCATGATGATATTGTCTATTGCTAAGAAGCTTACAACCATGAGTGACCACAGTGGTGGCAGCCAATATACATAAGGGATAAGTAATTGAGAAATATTTGTTCAAAACCATTACACAATGGCGTATGGGTTCACAGTCAGGTTGTGATAAATAGTTGATAGTGACAGTATTACTGTTGAAAACAAAAAACATACATTAATTATTCATGAATTCCACATAAACGAAAGCCCAATTATGAAAATTTTGGGCAGTACGTTATAGCAGGTTTTCCAAACTTGGTCCTGGGGTCTCCGCTGGGTGCACATTTAGTTTTTTGCCCTAACACTACACAGCTGATTCAAATAACCAACTTATCATCAAGCTTTGATTATTTGAAAACATGCACCCAGAAGGGGGCCCAGGACCGAGTTTGGGATACCCTGCTTTATAGGGTCTGGGGGGGTTTGAAGGGAAGAAGGAAAAGGAAAAATATGAAAGTACTTCCCAGTTCAGAATGGTACAGTATGTAATAATTCCATTCCCTCAAAGCACTGAAAGTGAGGGCTCTGATTTATTTATGCCCCTCTCCTGCCAAGGAGTATTAAATGGAGGAAGACTAAGGTAAATATTCTGCTGAGAATAGCAAATTAAAAAGCTAATTTAGGTGTGGACAATGCATGTCTCGGACCCACCTATTGACTTTACAGAAATAGCTGTTTGCCTCGACATCAACAATTAAAACGTCGCTGCCCCAGCCTCTGCATCACCCCGGGTGTCAGGGGACAACGTCAATCTTTCTTCAGTTTCAGATAAAGGACGATTCACTGAAATGGAGACCACTCATCACATTCTTTCATCACTCCGAAAGGTTATTCAGTATGTTCTAATAACTTGGTGTGAAATGTTAAGGGCAGTTTTTAAAGTGTGTCATTTATTTCTGGTGCTGCTACAGGAGGGTCCTGTCATATAGATCAGCCTCCATCAAGAGGTGAAGGTCACCAGTCTGTGCTGCTTACTGTGCCTGTTCTCAAGCAGACCTACCACATGTCCTCTCCCTGCTCCTTCAAGTATCCTCACACAATATATTAGGCATCCATTGGAGAAGGATTCGTCAAGTGAAAATATACAGTGCATTCGGAAAGTATTCAGACCGCTTGACTTTTTCCACATTTTGATACATTACAGCCTTATTCTAAAATAGATGAAAGGAAAAAAAAACATTAACTTCTACTTGGTACTCATCCCGGATCCGGGAGCACCCTCATCAGTAAAAAAGCTGACTAGCATAGCCTAGCATAGCGCCACAAGTAAATACTAGCATCTAAATATCATGAAATCACAAGTCCAAGACACCAGATGAAAGATACACATCTTGTGAATCCAGCCATCATTTCCGATTTTTAAAATGTTTTACAGGGAAAACACAATATATATTTCTATTAGCTAACCACGATAGCAAAAGACCTAACCACATATTTCCACCATTTTTTTTACTGCATAGGTAGCTATCACAAATTCGACCAAATAAAGATATAAATAGTCACTAACCAAGAAACAACTTCATCAGATGACAGTCTGATAACATATTTATTGTATAGCATATGTTTTGTTCGAAAAATGTGCATATTTCAGGTATAAATCATAGTTTTACATTGCAGCCACCATCACAAAATCAGCTAGAATAACTACAGAGACCAACGTGAATTACCTAAATACTCATCATAAAACATATGAAAAATACAGTGTACAGCAAATGAAAGACAAACATCTTGTGAATCCAGCCAATATTTCAGATTTTTAAGTGTTTTACAGCGAAAACACAATATAGCATTATATTAGCTTACCACACAGCCCCATTCATTCAACATAACGTTAGCGATAGCGAATAAACCAGCAAAAGATATAAATTTTTTCACTAACCTTCTCAAACTCCATCAGATGACAGTCCTATAACATCATATTACACAATACATATATGGTTTGTTCGAAAATGTGCATATTTAGCGGCACAAATTGTGCTTATACAATGAGAATAGTAGCCAAACTGCAAACAAAATGTTGGGAGAAATCTTGGGAGAGGCACCTAATCTAATCAATAACTAATCATAAACTTGACTAAAAAATACAGGTTGGACAGCAAATTAAAGATACATTAGTTCTTAATGCAACCGCTGTGTTAGATTTTTAAAATTAACGTTACTACGACATACAGCGTGCGTTAAAGCGAGACCGCGCCGAAATTAATGGCGGAATAATAGTTTAACATTTGACACATATACGAATTAACATCATAAATAGTTCTTACTATTTGATGAGCTTCCATCAGAATCTTGTACAAGTTGTCCTTAATAATCGTTGCTCGGTTGTAGATTGTCGTCTTCAACTTTGGAATTAGCAGCAAACATTAGCCATGTGGCGCAGACGTGTCCAAATCCCCAGAACGCAGCACAAAGAAAATACCGAAAATCGCAATATACTGATATAACTCGGTTTAAAATAACTACATTATGATGTTTTTAACACGTATATCGAATAAAATCAGAGCCGGATATATCTAACGCCTATAACAACAGCTTTTCAGAACGCAATCCTGAGGTCTGTCTCGCGCTATGACGAACGTTGAAAAGACTGCACCCCCGGTTCCAAGAGCTCTTGTTCGGCCTCAGATCTACCTAGACACCCCATTCCAATTCTCACTGCTTACTGACATCTAGGGGAAGGCGTATGCAGTGCATGTAGACCCATAGATTACATGCAAATTAATAAACTGACCCTGGAACAGAGCCCCCGATTTCAGATTTCTCACTTCCTGACAGGAAGTTTGCTGCAAAATGAGTTCTGTTTTACTCACAGATATAATTCAAACGGTTTTAGAAACTAGAGTGTTTTCTATCCAATAGTAATAATAATATGCATATTGTACGAGCAAGAATTGAGTACGAGGCAGTTTAATTTGGGAACAAATTTTTACAAAGTCGAAATGGCGCCCCCCTATTGAGAAAAGGTTTTAATCTACACACAATTTCCCATAATGACAAAGACAAAAAAGGTTGCAAGAAAACTTTATGAATGTATTAGAAATAAAACACAGAAATACATTATATACATAAGTATTCAGACCCTTTGCTATGAGACTTGAAATTTATCTCAGGTGCATCCTGTTTCCATTGATCATCCTTGAGATGTTTCTACAACTTGATTGGAAAGGCAAACATCTGTCTGTATAAGGTCCCACAGTTCACAGTGCATGTCAGAGCAAAAACCAAGCCATGAGGTGGAAGGAATTGTCCGTAGAGCTCCGAGACAGGATTATTGTTGAGGCACAGATCTGGGGAAGAGTACCAAAAAAATGTCTACGGCATTGAAGGTCCAAGAACACAGTGGCCTCCATCATTCTTAAATGGTAGCAGTTTGGAACCACCAAGACTCTTCCTAAAGCTGGCTGCCGGCCAAACAGCACTCTGGGGAGAAGAGCCTTGGTCAGGGAGGTGACCAAGAACCTGATGGTCACTCTGACAGAGCTCTAGAGTTTCTCAGTGCAGAACCTTCCAGAAGGACAACCATCTCCGCAGCACTCCATCAAAATCAGGCCTTTATGGTAGAGTAGCCAGACGGAAGCGACTCCTTAGTAAGAGGCACATGACAGCCTGCTTGAAGTTTGCCAGAAGGCACCTAAAGACTCAGACCATGAGAAACAAGATTATCTGGTCTGATGAAACCAAGATTGAACTCCTTGGCCTGAATGCCAAGCATCATGTCTGGAGAAAACCTGGCACCATCCCTACAATGAAGCATGGTGATGACAGCATCATACTGTGGGGATGTTTTTCAGTGGCAGGGACTGAGAGGCTAATCAGGACCGAGGGAAAGATGAATGGAGAAAAGTACAGAGAGATCATTGATGGAAACATGCTCCAGAGCACTCAGGATCTCAGACTGGGGTGAAGGTTCACCCTCCAACAGGACAACACCCCTAGCGCACAACGACCCTAAGAACACAGCCAAGACCACGAAGAGTGGCTTCGGGACAAGTCTCTGAATGTCCTTGAGTGGCCCAACCAAAGCTGGGACTTGAACCTGATCGAACATCTCTGGAGAGGCCTGAAAAATCGCTGTGCAGCGACGCTCTCCATCCAACCTGACAGAGCTTGAGAGGATCTGCAAAGAATACATTTTACTAAGTTACATTTTACTAAGTTACAGTTCATAAGGGAAATCATTAGGCCCTGATCTATGGATTTCACATGACTGGAAATACAGTATATGTTCGTTACAGATACCTTAGAAAAATAAGGTAGGGGCGTGGATCATAATACCAGTCAGTATCTGGTGTGACCACCATTTGCCTCATGCAGGGCCACACATCTCCTTCGCATAGAGTTGATCAGGCTGTTGATTGTGGCCTGTGGAATGTTGTCACACTCCTCGTAAATGGCGGTACGAAGTTGCTGGATATTGGCGGGAACTGGAACACGCTGTCGTACACGTCGATCCAGAGCATCACAAACATGCTCAATGGGTGACATGTCTGGTGAGTAAGCTGGTCATGTAAGAACATTTTCAGCTTGCAGGAATTGTGTACACATACTTGCGACATGAGGCCGTGCATTATCATGCTGAAACATGGATCTCGTCACGGTATGTTTGTGCATTCAAATTGCCATCGATAAAATGCAATTTCGTTCATTGTCTGCAGTTTATGCCTGTCCATACCATAATCCCACCACCACGGGGCACAACATTGACATCAGCAAACGGTTGTGAGGCCGGTTGGACATAATGCAAAATTCTCTAAAATGACGTTGGAGGTAGAGAAATGAACATTACATTTTCTGGCAACAGTTCTGGTGGCCATTGCTGCAGTGAGAATGACAATTGCATGCTTCCTCAAAACTTGAGACATCTGTGGCAAAACTGCACATTTTAGATTGGCCTTTTGGGATCTTTTATTTCAGCTCAGGAAATCATAGGACCAACACTTTACATGTTGTGTTAATATTTTTGTTCAGTGTATATTAATAGTCTAATTTTGAATAATCTAAAATATATAATAAACCGATTGGTACTGTAGAAGTATGGGGATGGGGACAAATGAGGTTTTTATTTTATAATATCAAGGTAATTTTAGCTGTAGGTGTTCTTGATCAGAAGGATACTTCATGCAACTAGCGCTGGGCGGCATTTTGAAATAATTCGATATTCAAAGAATCTAGTTAATAATAAAACAAATGATCAGCGTCTGTCTTTTTGGTCTCATCTCCTTCGCTCCATCTGTGCTGTGTGCACTGTGCATCTTTCCACCCACAAAGAGACACCAAGCCCTCCCCCTGCCATTCTCAATAACAAAGTCAAAAGATAACTTCTTCCTCTCTGACAACGAGCAGCTTCAACTCTCTATTTGCATTTGAGGTTTGGTCAAACAGAATCGGTCAATTCCCAAAATGTTGAACAGAGCAGACCATACTAAAAACAGGAGAATCAATGAACATGACTGTGGAAAATTAATGCTCAGTTTCTGTTGTGCTCGGCCTTGCGGTACCATGTACCGCTACCAGCATTTTAGCTACATACTGTTATGTGTGAGCTGTCTAGTCTGTTTTATAAAAATGTGCGATGAGCATAAAAAGACGCAATTATGAGGAATTGCAACTTGTTCTCATTCTGAGAAGTAAGCCTCTTCTTATCCAGGTAGGCCACTTGATTTCAACATATAAATAAAGTGAACATGCTATGACGTTCAAACAGTTGGAGACAGACAGGAGGGTGTATTAATAACAGCTAACCCTATTGTCTAAGCCCTGTCTAAGACAGGGCCTAAGCTAACATATGGAATTGTTTTAAGATGGTCATGCCACTGATTATATACTATTTGATTTGGGATTATAAGACCCCTTAAGAAAAAATTATAATAATAAATAAATAATAATAATGGATTGGATTCAACATTGAATTTGGCATTACTGCTATTAGTCAATAGAAACACATTGAATAACATTCACTACATGGAACAGATAGTCAAAAATAATCTAAAGGAAGAGTGTTCTTAAAAGAGATAAGATAAGTAAACAATATTTTATTTTACACTTATTTATCCCCTTACTTTAGACACTAAATTAACTCAATATATACAGTGGGGCAAAAAAGTAGTCAGCCAGCCACCAATTGTGCAAGTTCTCCCACTTAAAAAGATGAGAGGCCTGTAATTTTCATCATAGGTACACTTCAACTATGACAGACAAAATGAGAAGAAAAAAAATCCAGAAAATCACATTGTAGGATTTTTAATGAATTTATTTGCAAATTATGGTGGAAAATAAGTATTTGGTCAATAACAAAAGTTTCTCAATACTTTGTTATATACCCTTTGTTGGCAATGACAGAGGTCAAACGTTTTCTGTAAGTCTTCACAAGGTTTTCACACACTGTTGCTGGTATTTTGGCCCATTCCTCCATGCAGATCTCCTCTAGAGCAGTGATGTTTTGGGGCTGTTGCTGGGCAACACGGACTTTCAACTCCCTCCAAAGATTTTCTATGGGGTTGAGATCTGGAGACTGGCTAGGCCACTCCAGGACCTTGAAATGCTTCTTACGAAGCCACTCCTTCGTTGCCCGGGCGGTGTGTTTGGGATCATTGTCATGCTGAAAGACCCAGCCACGTTTCATCTTCAATGCCCTTGCTGATGGTAGGCTTTGTTACTTTGGTCCCGGCTCTCTGCAGGTCATTCACTAGGTCCCCCCGTGTGGTTCTGGGATTTTTGCTCACCGTTCTTGTGATCATTTTGACCCCACGGGGTGAGATCTTGCGTGGAGCCCCAGATCGAGGGAGATTATCAGTGGTCTTGTATGTCTTCCATTTCCTAATAATTGCTTGCTCCCACAGTTGATTTCTTCAAACCAAGCTGCTTACCTATTGCAGATTCAGTCTTCCCAGCCTGGTGCAGGTCTACAATTTTATTTCTGGTGTCCTTTGACAGCTCTTTGGTCTTGGCCATAGTGGAGTTTGGAGTGTGACTGTTTGAGGTTGTGGACAGGTGTCTTTTATACTGATAACAAGTTCAAACAGGTGCCATTAATACAGGTAACGAGTGGAGGACAGAGGAGCCTCTTAAAGAAGAAGTTACAGGTCTGTGAGTGCCAGAAATCTTGCTTGATTGTAGGTGACCAAATACTTATTTTCCACCATAATTTCCAAATAAATTCATTAAAAATCCTACAATGTGATTTTCTGGATTTTTTTTCTCGTTTTGTCTGTCATAGTTGAAGTGTACCTATGATGAAAATTACAGGCCTCTCTCATCTTTTTAAGTGGGAGAACTTGCACAATTGGTGGCTGACTAAATACTTTTTTGCCCCACTGTACACTTCCATTCAGTTTTTAAACTGGAAGCGAGGACCTTCAGATGAGGCTTGTGGGCGTCCTAGAGCAAAACGGAGAACACCATCATGTCCGTAACAGTCTCAGCTTTCCACAGATGGGGCATTATTGTCCAGGCCAAACCACTCAGACGTTACCGACATAAGTTGGTAGAAGAGGCTGTACCGACTTCAGAAGTCTTGTGAGGCTTGTGGACGTCCTATAGCAAAACAGGGAACACCGTCGTGTTGGTGACACGACAGACGTTTTCGTGAGAAGACCGATTTCCGGGATGTCTCATGGTCTGCAAACACTGCTCTAGCTCTGCCACCTTTCACCGCAGATGCAGAAGGGCGTTATCGGCAGATGCGGTAATTGAGACACAGCCTGCAAAAAAACATATCTCTAGCTTAAACTGTTCTACCTTGTTAGCAAGCAAATAAATTCAAGTTGGCTAGACTTCAAACATAAAGACTAACTGGCTACTCACTAGCACATGGGCTTGTGCTTCAGAGATTTAGGAGACATTTGTTCATTTTCTATAATGCCTGCTGCAAGAAGTTGGTCATTATTAGTGGATGTGCATTGTGCATGGTTCTGGGTATTTCTTTTCACAAAAATAGCATTTTAGACAGACTTGAAAAATGTGTGCATAGTGCAAAACAAATCAGATTAAACTATTTCGATAAAATAATGTATCAGTGGATCTTATGGTTGTAGACAGCTTAAATTTAGCCTAGGTATGACTTTACAAGCCATAAATTACTTAGATTAAATTCAAAGCTTATTTAGAGAAAATGTTTTTTTTAAATGTACAGTACCAGTCAAAAGTTTGGACACACCTACTCATTCAAGGGTTTTATTTAATTTTTTACTATTTTCCTCATTGTAGAATAATAGTGGAAATATAAAAACTATGAAATAACACATATGGAATCATGTAGTAACCAAAAAGGTGTTAAACAAATCAAAATATATTTACATTTGAGATTCTTCAAAGTAGCCACCCTTTGCCTTGATGACAGCTTTGCACAATCTTGGCATTCACTCAACCAGCTTGGAATACATTTCAATTAACAGGTGTGCCTTTTAAAAAGTTAATTTGTGGAATGCGTTTGAGCCAATCAGTTGTGTTGTGACAAGGTTGTGGTGGTATACAGAAGACAGCCCTATTTGGTAAAATACCAAGTCCATATTATGAAAATAACAGCTCAAATAAGCTAAGACAAACAGTCCATCATTACTTTAATGCATGAAGGTCAGTCAATCCGGAAAAGGTTGGGTGATTGTGGAGGCCAGGTCATCTGATGCAGCACTCCATCACTCTCCTTCTTGGTCAAATAGCCCTTACACAGCCTGGAGGTGTGTTTTGGGTCAATGTCCTGTTGAAAAACAAATTATCGTCCCACTAAGCACAAACCAGATGGGATGGCGTATCGCTGCAGAATGCTGTGGTAGCCATGCTGGTTAAGTGTGGCTTGAAGTCTAAATAAATCACTGACAGTGTCACCAGGAAAGCATCCCCACACAATCACACCTCCTCCATGCTTCACGGTGGGAACCACACATGCGGAGACCATCCGTTCACCTACTCTGCGTCTCACAAGACACGGCGGTTGGAACCAAAAATCTCAAATTTGGACTCAGACCAAAGGACAGATTTCCACCAGTCTAATGTCCATTGCACATGTTTCTTTACCCAAGCAAGTCTCTTCTTATTACTGTTGTCTTTTAGTAGTGGTTTCTTTACAGCAATTCGACCATGAAGGCCTGATTCACGCAGTCTCCTCTGGACGGTTGATGTTGAGATGTGTCTGTTACTTGAACTCTGTGAAGCATTTATTTGGGCTGCAATTTCTATGGCCGGTAACTTTAATGAACTTATCCTCTGCAGCAGAGGTAACTCAGGGTCTTCCTTTCCTGTGGTGGTCCTCATGAGATCCAGTTTCATCATAGAGGTTTTTGCGACTGCACTTGAAACTTTCTAAGTTCTTGAAATATTCCGGATTGACTGACCTTCATGTATTAAAGAAATGATGTACTGTCATTTCTCTTTGCCTATTTGAGCTGTTATTGCCATAATATGGACTTGGTCTTTTACCAAATAGGGCTATCTTCTGTATACCACCCCTACCTTGTCACAACACAACTGATTGGCTCAAACGCATTAAGAAATAAGTTCCACAAATTAACAAGGCACATCTGTTAATTGAAATGGATTCCAGGTGACTACCTCATGAAGCTGGTTGAGAGAATGCCAAGATTGTGCAAAGCTGTCATCAAGGCAAAGGGTGGCTACTTGGAAGAATCTCAAATATGAAAAAACTTATTTTGATTTGCTTAACACTTTTTTGGTTACTACATGATTCCATATGTGTTTTTTCATAGTTTATGTCTTCACTATTATTCTACAATGTAGAAAATAGTAAAAATAAAGAAAAACTCTAGAATACACCATTGCTCGCTTTCCTCTGTATTTTCTATTGCGGAACTTTCCAAAAATTGCACTACCTGAAGACATCACTGAGAATGTAGCCCCTTCACGTCACAATAACATCCTGCTGCTGGCTGGCGGATGGCCAGGGAAGCATTTCACTTGAAGTGTGCGAAGGACTGACAGACGGCATCTGAGGCCATGAATACAGAACCAGCCTGGCTCATACACACACCGGCAGCTATTAACATGACCAAGATGCCAGGCAGAGGGAGAATGAAGCTGGCTGAACTGGCGCTATGATATCACAGGCCTGACCCCAGCAGACAACACTGAGCTCAGGATGTTAAACCCACCACCCGCTCCATCTATCACTGTTATCTCCCTCTATCACCTCAGTGAAGATTAGGCCTCAGCTAGCTACCTGCCCTGGCCTGCACTGAGCTCACTGCCATGCAACTTCATATCCCAACACGGGGAACATGTGTATAATGCATGATACCTCATAGATCTTCCATGTCTACTCAAGTCATACGACTACTCAGTGACAGTAGCATTGGTGAGATAGTTATACACCAAAAATTACACCCCATAAGTATGCATGTATATGAAATACATTGAGGCTGTCTGTCGGTCAGTGCAGCAATTGAAGCTGTCTATTGGTCAGTGTAGCAATTGAGGCTGTCTATCAGTGCAGCATTTCATATTGCCATGCTGATCATTTGTCTATACTATGCATACATTTGTCAGCGAGAAGCAGCCAGGCCAATATTTTCTTCTCCAGAACAATGACCAAATGGATCACTTATTTTAATGTTCTAATTAATTTCCTATCGATGGTGGGAGACGGAGTGATTTGACATCTGTTGCATTTTGGTGAGAGTAGGCTGAATAGTCAGGCCGTAGTGAGCCACTGCCAGTCTGTCAGGTGGGCATGAGAAACTGAGGGACCCCAACGGCCCATATGTATTCTCTAGATGGCCCTCCTGAGGCTAATCGACAGAGCTGCAGAGACGTGGCAGTTTTATTAAGTCACTGCTTGAGAAATTAACCCACAAAGTGGTATATTAATCATCGTTTCGACAAACTAAGTGACAGAAGAGTGTGATCATGGAATAAATCTATTGAGTTATATTTGAAAGAAAACAGCTAATTATACATTATGCTTTACCTTCCTGTAAAGTTTGAACTTCATGATAATCACTTCAGAAGGTAGGATTCCATAGCTTTCCTAGAAATTATGACTGCAGACTTGGGTCTAGTTAATAAGAATTGTCCTGTTGTCCAAAGTCCAAGTTTAAGGCAAAACATGTCCATAACAGACACACACGAGCACTGCCTGTCGCACACACACACACAGAGAGAGAGACAGCGAGACATGAGCTCAAATCAGCACCACACACAGCGCAAGCACTGGTGTGCTTGTTTCAAACAGATGTTTTTTATATACTGCTTTAGGACCGTGTAGCAGCTAATTCCTTTTTGAAAATCTGATAATTATTGCAAAATGATGTCATCCAATTCCATTTAAAACAAACACATTTTGGGGGCAATACACTGGTTAGCATTCATTTGGCTCCCATCACGTATTATATTAGCCTACTGCAGGTGTGTATGCACAGGGTAACCTGGATACATTGCCCAAACAGCCTGTATGCAAAGCCAGAACAGTATTTTTCTGCCCACTGCCCTAGTTTGGCTAGGCACAAATACAGAACATCAGAGACAGGGACTTTAGTGGGAAAGAGTGCACTTCTATGGATATGAAAAAAATACATACTTGTTCAGCAATTAGGCTACACCTAAACAACTCCTGAGAGGCCAGAAAGAGAATACGAAATATGTTAAAAGACTGGGTGAAATTCAGAACGTGATCCAACCTTTTTTTTTTTTTTTTTTACATTTTTTACCTTTATTTAACTAGGCCAGGCAACTAGGCTACCTACCTGTTCTGTGATGTAAGTTAAAACAAAAACCTGTCGTTTGCTGCGTCTTCCAACAAGAGCTACGTAAAGCATTAGTGCACAAAATGTGAAGGTATGAGACAGGGAAGAAGATCAATTAGAAAGCGGTATTGCTTGCTATATAGTGCAATGACAAAACTACAAAGAATAGCCTTCCCTTTTGAATGTAGTCTAGCGAACATGTGCTTTGAAATGCAATTCCAAAGCATTTACTTAAGTGTAGATTAAAATGAACCGCACGAAATATCGCCACAGACTGAGTATGAACTTTATATTCATGTAACCGGGAGAGAAAGCATTGATCGGTGTTCAAAACACTAGAAATCTAAGGCTTTTCGTGAAAATGCGCAAATCAACCAGCTGTGGTTCAACTAGGTAGCCTACTAGTTATACCTGCTGCTATGCGTTCAGTCAAATTATAAGTGGACTGGACGTATTCGCTACCGAATAAACATTCCTCATTCATAGATTTAACACACAGTAGACTACGTGGCACAATAACTTTCATGGAACCTTACCTTCAACAGAGAAGACAGTGCAGGTTGCTCCAGGCAAAAAGAGGTTCTTCAAAACCAAGAGGACTGTGAAGACATCCGGAACACAGGAATCTCAAATCGCTTTTGATACAGAACCGCTCGATGTCCAAACTATTTCTCCCAGTGTAGATTTTGGCAGCACAAAAACGCCACACTATAGACCCCTCCCCGCATAGATCACCATATGTATCAAATATGGTTGTTCTCATGCATAGTAGGTTATGTCTAGCCTATTTATCTGAGGATAACAGACTATTGAATATGCAGGTGAATTAGACTATACCAATCTATTTGAGGTGTAATCCTTCAGGATTTGGGACAAATAAATTGTTGGCATTTTTTTTAACTGAATGACTGAACTATAGTAGGCTATAGCAGGCCTACACCTATTTGCCTTCCAGCAAGATGTATCGATCAGCAATATTCTAATCTGCACCTTTTATGTAACCATACAGTAGTTGTTTCTTATTTCCAAGTGAACAATTGCGCAACACATAGGAGAATATTGAACAGGCCACAAAGAGTCAAAACATAAAGCTACTTTACTTTAGGACTAATGAAGTGCAAAAGAATCTGTCTGCTCAAAGTGTAATTCATTACTTTACAGTAACATAATATGTGACTGCCGTTTCAACATGTAAGTAGGTAGGCTACTTTAAAGGTCTTCATTAGCGTGAAAATTACTGTGTTGGCGTTAGACATTTCCAGGCAGGTACTGGTAACAATAGATTTGGCACTGAAGGAAGCAGGTTGGACAGTAGTGGGAGCAACAGCATCAGCATCCGGTAGACAGGCAAAGAGCTAGTACGCTCAACTGAAAGCATACTGTTCATTTATAGTATACTAAAATTAACTAATAGTATATATTATGTAGTAATTAGATACCATACTCTAATGTTGTCTCTGTGTTCACCCCTTTAGATGTGTGTGTATTAGGTAGTTGTTGGGAAATTGTTAGATTACTTGTTAGATATTACTGCACTGTCAGAACTAGAAGCACAAGCATTTCACTACACACTCATTAACATCTGCTAGCCATGTGTATGTGACCAATAGAATTTGATTTGATATACTCATTAAATGTGTAGTATATAGTATGGGTTTTCGAACACAGCTATGGAATCATGTAGTAACCAAAAAAGTGTTAAACAAGTTCAAATATATTTTTGATTTTAGATTCTTCAAAGTAGCCACCCTTTGCCTTGATGACAGCTTTGCACTCTCTTGGCATTCTCTCAACCAGCTTCATGAGGTAGTCACCTGGAATACATTTCAATTAACAGGTGTGCCTTGAAGGTTCATTTGTGGAATTTCTTTCCTTCATAATGCGTTTGAGCCAATCAGTTGTGTTGTGACAAGGTAGGGGTGGTATACAGAAGATAGCCCTATTTGGTAAAAGACCAAGTCCATATTATGGCAATAACAGCTCAAATAAGCAAAGAGAAATGACAGTCAATCATTACTTTAAGCCACGAAGATCAATCAGTCTAGAATATTTCAAGAACTTTGAAAGTTTCTTCAAGAGCAGTTAAAAAACCATCAAGCACTATGATGAAACTGGATTTCATGAGGACAACCACAGGAAAGGAAGACCCAGAGATACCTCTGCTGCAGAGGATAAGTTCATTAGAGTTACCAGCCTCAGAAAATGCGGTGCAAATAAAGGCTTCACAGAGTTCAAGTAACAGACACATCAACATCAACTGTTCAGAGGAGACTGTGTGAATCAGGCCTTCATGGTTGTATTGCTGCAAAGAATCTACTACTTAAGGACACCAATAATAAGAAGAGACTTGCTTGGGCCAAGAAACACGAGCAATTAACATTAGACTGGTAGAAATCTGTCCTTTGGTCTGATGAGTCCAAATTTGAGATTTTTGGTTCCAATCACTGTCTTTCTGAGATGCAGAGTAGGTGAATGGATGATCTCCGCATGTGTAGTTCCCACCGTGAAGCATGGAGGAGGAGGTGTGATGGTGCTTTGCTGGTGACACTGTCAGTGATTTATTTAGAATTCAAGGCACACTTAACCAGCATGGCTACCACAGCATTCTGCAGCGATACGCAATCCCATCTGGTTTGTGCTTAGTGGGACTATAATTTGTTTTTCAACAGGACAATGACCCAACACACCCCCAGGCTGTGTACAGGCTATTTGACCAAGAAGGGGAGTGATGGAGTGCTGCATCAGATGACCTGGCCGCCACAATCACCCGACCTCAACTCAATTGAGATGGTTTGGGATGAGTTGGACCACAGAGTGAATGAAAAGCAGCCAACAAGTGCTCAGAATGTGGGAACTCCTTCAACACTGTTGGAAAAGCATTCCTCATGAAGCTGGTTGAGAGAATGCCAAGAGTGTGCAAAGCTGTCAATGCAAAGTGTGGCTACTTTGAAGAATCTAAAATATATTTTGATTTGTTTAACACTTTTTGGTAACTACATGCTTCCATATGTGTTATTTCACTCTTATTCTACAATGTAGAATATAGTAAAAATAAAGTAAAACCCTTGAATGAGTAGGTGTCCAAACTTTTGACTGGTACTACAGTTGAAGTCAGAAGTTTACATAGGTTGGAGTCATGAAAACAAATTTTTCAACCACTCCACACATTTCTTGTTAACAAACTATAGTTTTGGCAAGTCGGTTAGGATATCAACTTTGTGCACGACACAAGTAATTTTTCCAACAACTGTTTACAGACAGATTATTTCACTTATAATTCACTGTATCACAATTCCAGTGGGTCAGAAGTTTACATACACTAAGTTGACTGTGCCTTTAAACAGCTTGGGAAATTCCAGAAAATGATGTCATGGCTTTAGAAGCTCCTGATAGGCTAATTGACATCATTTGAGTCAATGTGAGGTGTACCTGTGAATGTATTTCAAGGCCTACCTTCAAACTCAGTGCCTCTTTGCTTGACATCATGGGAAAATCAAAAGAACCAACAGTGCATGATGTAGTGCTGTAGGTAAAATGCCTCTTACAGATGGGAGTGCAGGGATTGAGGCACTCACAGACGCCCTTGCAAGGGTTGAAGCACTCACAGGGGGCATAGCATGGGTGGGGGAACACAGAGGCTGTAGACAACTTGGTTGGGATACAGGCATCTTGAGTCTGTAAAAAATGTGTAATTGCATTAAGATTATAACCTTCAGGTTATACTGTTATAAAAACCGATTATTACAAACCAAGCTTTTGACAGGTTAGCTAGTATTTTATTTACCTAAGCAGACTTCCTTGCCAAGTTAAGGTTTGGTCTTACTGCAGACACAAGAGCCCCTAAAACCTTTGCTTATTGAATTGCAAAAGAGAGAAAACCCTATTGGTCACAATGAACAGAGGAGGAAACCCTGTCACCTGTCAAAAATATTATCTGAATCAGTGTTCTATCATGGCAGCAGAGCCATAGTAGTTGAGGAAAAATAGTTTGACAAAATTTCAATGCAAGTTCAATGCAGTCCTCAATGGAGGAGTCTGAACAGCAGCCACAGATGCAGGTGCTTGCGGAGCTGTAGGTGCTGGCCCAGCAGGTCCATTGGTAGAGACCAGCTTCTAAATATAGGGAGGGGGGTACAAGAACAACATTAGATTATGGTATCTAATTACAGTAAATTAGAAAAGAGAATACATGTTGTTTTAGTCTGTAAGTTTTATTTGACCTGGGGATGAAATCCACACACACATCCCTGAAGCCCCCCGAGTAGAGTTCTCCACGGACCTGCATTGGACAATTCTCTATCTGTAACAATACTTAAGGATGCTTATGTTAGGAAGTCCCTTGCTGGTGACTTCACCATCTCAAAGAACTCTCAAGCAGCTCACCCCACTACCCATCCCCCACACCCCACACCAGGAGTCAAGGGGTGATGAACTCTGGCTCTCTCTGGAACAATCTGCACAAAATATGCTAATGTCAAAGTGAAAGAAAAATTCTAACATTTGTAAAAAAAAATATATATATATATATATGTATAAAAATAAAACACTAATACAGTATATCTTGTAAATATTCAATCCCCTGAGCCAATACATGTTAGAATAATCTTTGGCAGCGATTACAACGGTGAGTCTTTCTGGGTACTGTAAGTCTCTAAGAGCTTTCCACACCTGGATTGTGCCACATTTGCCTATTATTCTTTTCAGAATTCTTCACGCTCTGTCAAATTGGTTGTTGATCATTGCTATACAACCATTTTCAGGTCTTGCCATAGATTTTCAAGCAGATTTAAGTCAAAACTGTAACTCAGCCACTCAGGAACATTCCTTGCCTTCTTGGTATGCAACTCCAGTGTAGATTTTGTGTTTTTGGTTATTGTTCTGCTGATAGGTGAATTCATCTCCTAGTGTCTGGTGAAAAGCAGACTGAAACAGGCTTTCCTCTAGAATTTTGACTGTGCTTAGCTCCATTCAGTTTCTTTTCATCCCCAGTCCTTACTGATTACAAGCATACCCCTAACATGATGCAGCCACCACAATGCTTATAAATATGGAGATTGGTACTCAGTAATGTGATGCATTGGATTTGCCCCAAACCTAACACTTTGTATTCTCAACAAAACGTTTTTCTTTTGCAGTACTACTTTAGTGCCTTGTTGCAAACAAGATACATGTTTTGGATTATTTTTAATTCTGTACAGGTGTCCTTTTTTTCACTCTGTAATTTAGGTTAGTATTGTGGAGTAACTACAATGTTGTTGATCCATCCTCAGTTTTCTCCTATCACAGCCTTAAAACTTCTTTGAGATCGGTGTCCCTTCCACGGGACGGTTGAGCTAACGTTGGCTAATGGGGTTAGCATGAGGTTGTCAGTAACAAGGAAATTTCCCAGGACATAGACATATATGATATTGTCAGAAAGCTTACATTCTTGTTAATCTAACTGCACTGTCCAATTTACAGTAGCTATTACAGTGAAATAATACCATGCTAATGTTTGAGGGGAGTGCACAATTTTGAACATGAAAAGTTATTAAACTCTTTAACTGTCATCATTTGCTTCATGGTGAAATCTCTGAGCGGTTTCCTTCCTCTCCAGCAACTGAGTTACTGTAGGAAGGACGCCTGTATCTTTGTAGTGACTGGGTGTATTAATACATCATCAAAAGTGTAATTAATAACTTTAATACGCTCAAATTAATATTTTGTCTGCTTTATTATTTATTTTTTACCCATCTACCAAGTGGGTAGGGGGGTCCTGAGTGGCGCAGCGGTCTAAGGCACTGCATCTCAGTGCTAGAGGCTTCACTACAGACCCTGGTTCGATTCCAGGCTGTGTCACAACTGGCCGTGATTGGGAGTCCCATAGGGAGTCGCACAATTGGCCAAGCATCGTCCGGGTTTGGCTGGGGTAGTCCGTCATTCTAAATGAAATTTGCTAAGTGATTTGCCTTGTTAAATATAGGTTAAGGGATTGGACCCTTTGTTCAATTTTCGCCTAAAATGACATCCCAAATCTAACTGCCTATAGCTCAGGACCTGAAGCAAGGATATGCATATACTTGATACCATTTGAAAGGAAACACTTTGAAGTTTGTGGAAATGTGAAATGAATGTAGGAGAATAACACATTAGATCTAGTAAAAGATAATAGAAAGAAAAAACATACGTTTAAAAAAAAAAAATCATCATCTTTGAAATGCAAGAGAAAGGCCATTATATCACTTTGGAGTCTAGGCGCAATTTAGATTTTGGCCACTAGATGGCAGAAGTGCATGTGCAAAGTTTTAGACTGATCCAATGAACCATTGCATTACTGTTCAAAATGTTGTATGAAGTCTGCCCAAATGTGCTGAATTGGTCAATTGATACATTTTCAAGTAGATAACTATACAGAACATATAAAAATGCTATGGTAATACTTTTTTTAGTTTACACACTTCCAGGAATGTCATAAATGATGGATAAGTAGCTTCTCTACATAAAATACACTAACCTTCGCACATCTAGATGTGGGTGTTGACGCCAGACAACATCTATTCTAACAGACACACAATGAGAGCCAGCTGTTCCATACTATCTTTCCAACTAGCCTATTAGTGACACTTCCTCAGTTCACATTTTAAAGTGTTTCACTTGTTAATGCAATTTTCTTCTTATTGAGGTAGAGATAGAAACCCTTAACAAAATCCCAAGACATTTGACTCATACTAAATCATTCTCTTGCTCTTTCCTCCAATCTTACAATAACAAGCAATGGGTTACCATCTGATTTCTGCCCAAGGTCCTTTACAAACAAGGTAGTATGAAAAGACAGTGAAGTCGTTAACATAATGGATAGTAACTCTGGGTCATTCACGTAAAAAGAAGTCCCCTTGAAGGTATCTCTTGTGTCGTCCTGTTAGCATATCAATACTCCCAGCTCCCTAGTGAAAACCCACTGACCAGAATAGAAAGAATGTGGCAAGGGTAGATCTCAGTTTCATCATCGGGAGAGAATGTGCTGGGGACACAGGAATATAAACTACATGACCACAGTCATTAGAAGAGTTTACATAATTAAGGTATTAATTTCATGTAATTATTGAAAAAATCCAGAGGGACACAAAGTGTTATATTATGAACTTCCTGATATTGAACAACCTGGACGAGGGTTGAATAGCTCTGTAATATTAGATGGTTCCAATAGATAGAATGAGAAAGTGACTTTTAAATTCACTCAGTCAAGCCAGTGTTGCCTCATTATGGTTCTTTGGCCACGCCTACTGTTTTACTCCCCTGCCAATGTCTGGTATTGGCTTTCATAACAAAATATATAAAAAAAAAATATATATATATATATATATCACAACTGAAAGTGTCATTCTCTAATACTGATTGTTTTCTTCAGAGCCGAAAGATATTTTCATGTTTTTGCTGTAATATGTGCCAATAAATCAAATGTTTGATTTCTATGAAATATGACCTATAATTAATTACAATATGAGTGAAATAGTTTTCCTTCCAAAAATATTGTAATTAAGTATGCTAAAAAGCAGCTTTTCTGTGTTAGAATTGTGTGGGCGTACCTCAACAGAATGGTATGGGCGTATACCGGTCATTAAAAATATTAATGCAAGTGG